>NC_091345.1:6246225-6301225 GCF_038502225.1 Cherax quadricarinatus | reverse complement strand
TCTGCCTCGGGATTCTTTTCCAAGTGACAAAGAAAAAAGTAGAATCCAAACGAAAAAAAATCCGCTGGTATTCATGTTATCACAAAAAAAATGGAAATAGACAAATATAGGACAATCGCGTTATTGCCTGAAGGAGGAAATCAGCTAGAGTGGAGGAGATAAAATATAATAGCCTTTCAACGTGTGGCAAATCTAGTGAGTAAATATCGAAGTTCACCCGCATTCTCCAGTAGAGTGAAAGCCGTGATGTTTCGCCACAGAGTGGACTGAAGACGACACTGGCTGGCAAAACGTTTCCACAAGTCCCAAAATGCTGCACAAATGTCTCATTCTTCAGAGAGTCGTAGGATCAGATTAATCTCCAAAACTGGGAAGATAATGAAGTTCCTCAACTCTCATTTGAAAGAATTTTTAATATTATCTGTCAAAATACATAGTGTTTATTTTTAATTTCAGGAATTAGAATAATGCAATTTTTTCTGCTTTAAGTGCACTTCATCAGTTAATTTTGTTTAATAGTAAAGAGAAGTGATCATTATTTTCAGCTTCCAATTATTATAGTTAAGTAAGCTTGTCAGGTTTCATTTTTTTATATACAGCTTTAAGATACTTATGAGTGCTTAGATAATTTTTCTTCATATTTAATATAAGCGAAAATTGCCAGAAACCAGGTTCGAAAACTAAAATTTTTTATAATTGATTTCTGACCAGCTCTTCAGATTACTAAATAGAAAGAGACTCAGAAATTTCATTGTTTTTTTTATCAGTCTGTAAGCCTCATGTGGGAGCCTGTGAATTATTAATGAATAATGACATTTGCATCACGGGGAAATTATATTACTGGATATTTAACTTCCCTGGGGTTATTTAATACCAGTTGAGTAAAAGGCATTCCCGTGTATCTCCAACATGGTAAAATGTTGTCAAAATATCGGTATCGGCAGAAAATTTTGGTAGAGTGTGTGTGTGTGTGTGTGTGTGTGTGTGTGTGTGTGTGTGTGTGTGTGTGTGTGTGTGTGTGTGTACTCACCTAATTGTGGTTGCAGGGGTCGAGACTCAGCTCCTAGCCCCGCCTCTTCACTGATCGCTACTGGGTCCTCTCTCTCTCTGCTTCCTGAGCTTTGTCATACCTCTTCTTAAAACTATGTATGGTTCCTGCCTCCACTACTTCACATGCTAGGCTATTCCACTTGCTGACAACTCTATGACTGAAGAAATACTTCCTAACGTCCCTGTGACTCGTCTGAGTCTTCAGCTTCCAGTTGTGACCCCTTGTCCCTGTGTCCCCTCTCTGGAACATCCTATCTCTGTCCACCTTGTCTATTCCCCGCAGTATCTTGTATGTCGTTATCATGTCTCCCCTGACCCTTCTGTCCTCCAGTGTCGTCAGTCCGATTTCCCTTAACCTTTCCTCGTACGACATTCCCTTGAGCTCTGGGACTAGCCTTGTTGCAAACCTTTGTACTTTCTCTAACTTCTTGACGTGCTTGACCAGGTATGGGTTCCAGACTGGTGCTGCATACTCCAGTATGAGCCTAACATACACAGTGTACGGTGTCTTGAACGATTCCTTATTAAGGTATCGGAACGCTATTCTCAGGTTTGCCAGGCGCCCGTATACTGCAGCAGTTATTTGGTTGATGTGTGCCTCCGGTGATGTGCTCGGTGTTATGGTCACCCCAAGGTCTTTCTCCCTGAGTGAGGTCTGTAGTCTTTGTCCACCTAGCCTATACTCTGTCTGCGGTCTTCTTTGCCCCTCCCCAATCTTCATGACTTTGCATTTGGCTGGATTGAATTCGAGAAGCCAGTTACTGGACCACATGTCCAGCCTGTCCAGGTCTCTTTGCAGTCCTGCCTCATCCTCGTCCGATTTAATTCTTCTCATCAACTTCACGTCATCTGCGAACAGGGACACTTCAGAGTCTATTCCTTCCATCATGTCGTTCACATATATCAGAAATAACACTGGTCCTAGAACTGACCCCTGTGGAACCCCGCTCGTAACAGGCGCCCACTGTGATACCTCTTCACGTACCATGACTCGTTGCTGCCTCCCTGTCAGGTATTCCCTTATCCATTGCAGTGCCCTCCCTTTTACATGCGCCTGATCCTCCAGCTTCTGCACTAATCTCTTGTGGGGAACTGTGTCAAAGGCCTTCCTGCAGTCTAGGAAAACGCAATCTACCCACCCCTCTCTCTCGTGTCTTCTGTTACCTTGTCATAAAACTCCAGGAGGTTTGTGATACAAGATTTGCCTTCCATGAACCCATGCTGGTTTTCATTTATAATCTTGTTCCTTTCCAGGTGTTCGACCACTCTCCTCCTGATAATCTTCTCCATGACTTTGCACACAATACATGTCAGAGACACAGGTCTGTAGTTTAGTGCCTCATTTCTGTTTCCTTTCTTAAATATGGGGACTACATTAGCTGTCTTCCATTTCTCAGGTAGTTGCCCAGTTTCAAGGGATGTGTTGAAGATTGTGGTTAGAGGCACGCACAGCATCTCTGCTCCTTCTCTAAGGACCCAAGGGGAGATGTTGTCCAGTCCCATCGCCTTTGAGGTGTCAAGGTCACTTAAGAGCTTCTTCACCTCCTCCTCAGTTGTTCGTATGTCATCCAACACTTGTTGGTATATTCCCTCTTGATGTTCCCTTCTGTGCTGTCTTCCCACAGCCCTTCCTGTCTCTACCGTAAAAACTTCCTTAAATCTCCTGTTCAGCTCCTCACATACCTCCTGATCATTTCTTGTGAGTTCTCCACCTTCTGTCCTTAATCTGATCACCTGGTCTTTGACTGTTGTCTTCCTCCCCATGTGGCTATACAACAGTTTCGGGTCAGTCTTGATTCTCGATGCTATGTCATTTTCATACTGTCGCTGGGCCTCCCTCCTTACCTGTGCATACTCATTCCTGGCTCTGCGACTGATCTCCCTATTTTCGTGTGTTCTCTGCCTTCTGTACTTTTTCCATTCTCTATTGCACTTTGTTTTTGCCTCCTTACACCGTCGGGTAAACCAGGGGCTCGTTCTGGTCTTCCCGTTGTTACTGTTGCCCCTGGGAATAAACTTTTCCACTGCCTCCTTGCATTTTGTTGTTACATATTCCATCATTTCATTTACTGGCTTTCCTGCCAGTTCTCTGTCCCACTGGACCTCCCGCAGGAAGTTCTTCAACCCTATGTGTGTGTGTGTGTGTGTGTGTGTGTGTGTGTGTGTGTGTGTGTGTGTGTGTGTGTGTGTACTCACCTAGTTGTACTCACCTAGTTGTACTCACCTAGTTGTGGTTGCAGGGGTTGATTTATAGCCCTTGGCCCCGCCTCTTCACTGGCCGCTATTGGGTCACTCTTCTAGCTCCATGCGCTTTATCATACCTCTTCTTAAAGCTATGTACGGATCCTGCCTCCACTACATCACTTCCCAGACTATTCCACTTCCTGATAACTCTGTGACTGAAGAAATACTTCCCAACATCCCTGTGGTTCATCTGAGTCTTCAACTTCCAACTGTGGCCCCTTGTTATTGTGTCCCATCTCTGGAACATCCTGTGTGTAAGTGATAAGTAATACTGGACAAGTAAAGTAAAAGGACATAAGTGCAACTAATATGACATTTTATTGTGGCAACGTTTCGCTCTCCAGGAGCTTTATCAAGCCGTTACAAACACTACACGGACACAGAGGGTGTATATAGGCAGAGAGTGAAGTGTAATACTAGTGGTAGCAGTAGTAGTGATATAAGTTGTAGTAGTAGTAGTAGTAGTAGTAGTAATACAATATGGTAGAACAATTAACTTGCACTTGAGTAAAAGGATATAAAAGCTATTACTTGGGTAGCATAAAAATAGGTTAGACAAATATTTCTATTGAAGGTTGGATTAAAGAAAGTCTGTTTCAGTGTTCATCCTCTGTAATGTTCTTGTGTAGTATTAACAGGAGAGACTATGTGATGGCAAGGTTTACTGTTTTCAGGAGGATTCTTACTAAAACTTCAGAGATGGTGAAGCTGCCTTTGTTTTGTTTAATAGTATTAGAAACAGCGATTAGTGCTGATTCAAGGCACTTGCGTATGTGGTAATTAGTTTCTTTGATCACTACTAGGGCGTCCTTACTCCACATTCCACTACACTCCACCATACTACACATTATACTCCACCATACTCCACATTACACTCCACCATACTCCACATTCCACTACACTCCACCGTACTCAGCCACTTCACCCGCTAACACTAAATATTTAAAATTCAATACCAGAAAGTGCAGTAGTGGTGAAAGTACTGTTGGTGGTGGTAGTAATGGTAACGGCGGTGGTAATGGTGGTTGTAGGAATAGTAATGGTAGTGGTTATGGCAATGGTGGTGGTAATGGTGATCTACCAGAAGTAGATGGTGTTCATAGAGATGGTGAAAGAGGAAGAAGTAGAAATAAGTTAAGCAGTCATAACTTAGACAAAGAGAAACAACGAAGTAAAAAAGTAAAGAAAAGAGAGAAAAGGGTAACGAAGAAGATGACTAGAAACAAAAGCAACAACAGCAACATATTCAATAAAACAAAACGTTTCTGTTTTGATAGACAATCAATGTTATAGAGGAACACTACAGATCTTGTTATGGACCAGCTTCAACTTAGTAAGTCATCAGATTAAAACTTAATTATTTTGTGTTTGCCTGCACACGAAAGTTAAATAACTAATCACTGTGCAGATTTATTTTGAAATGCAAGAGGTGAAAAATGGTGGCTCGTGCCCCTTCCTCGGGGCGGCTGTTGACTAGACCGGAGAGAAATATAAAGGAAAACAATCCAGTTTAGATCTTTACTTTCCCCCCAAGAGACACCATCAACTGGGAAGATTCATTACTATTCGTATGTACCGCTGCCTGGTGTCTTTTTTTTCCCATTCATGAGGTTTATTTCCCTTCCCCCTTTAAAAATTTGTTTCCTCAGTGGAGGAGTCTTTTAAATACTTCCCCCAGACCCTTCCAGCCAGTCCATGTAACAACTGAAGAGTCCTTGGAGGGTCTGAATACTTTTTTATATTATTTACTTCTAGTTTTATACATTTTATATATATAGGATGTATTTCTTTAGTCATAGAGTTATATATATATTATTTTTTTATTATTATTATCACACCGGCCGATTCCCACCAAGGCAGGGTGGCCCGAAAAAGAAAAACTTTCACCATCATTCACTCCATCACTGTCTTGCCAGAAGGGTGCTTTACACTACAGTTTTTAAACTGCAACATTAACACCCCTCCTTCAGAGTGCAGGCACTGTACTTCCCATCTCCAGGACTCAAGTCCGGCCTGCCGGTTTCCCTGAATCCCTTCATAAATGTTACTTTGCTCACACTCCAACAGCACGTCAAGTATTAAAAACCATTTGTCTCCATTCACTCCTATCAAACACGCTCACGCATGCCTGCTGGAAGTCCAAGCCCCTCGCACACAAAACCTCCTTTACCCCCTCCCTCCAACCCTTCCTAGGCCGACCCCTACCCCGCCTTCCTTCCACTACAGACTGATACACTCTTGAAGTCATTCTGTTTCGCTCCATTCTCTCTACATGTCCGAACCACCTCAACAACCCTTCCTCAGCCCTCTGGACAACAGTTTTGGTAATCCCGCACCTCCTCCTAACTTCCAAACTACGAATTCTCTGCATTATATTCACACCACACATTGCCCTCAGACATGACATCTCCACTGCCTCCAGCCTTCTCCTCGCTGCAACATTCATCACCCACGCTTCACACCCATATAAGAGCGTTGGTAAAACTATACTCTCATACATTCCCCTCTTTGCCTCCAAGGACAAAGTTCTTTGTCTCCACAGACTCCTAAGTGCACCACTCACTCTTTTTCCCTCATCAATTCTATGATTCACCTCATCTTTCATAGACCCATCCGCTGACACGTCCACTCCCAAATATCTGAATACGTTCACCTCCTCCATACTCTCTCCCTCCAATCTGATATTCAATCTTTCATCACCTAATCTTTTTGTTATCCTCATAACCTTACTCTTTCCTGTATTCACCTTTAATTTTCTTCTTTTGCACACCCTACCAAATTCATCCACCAATCTCTGCAACTTCTCTTCAGAATCTCCCAAGAGCACAGTGTCATCAGCAAAGAGCAGCTGTGACAACTCCCACTTTGTGTGTGATTCTTTATCTTTTAACTCCACGCCTCTTGCCAAGACCCTCGCATTTACTTCTCTTACAACCCCATCTATAAATATATTAAACAACCACGGTGACATCACACATCCTTGTCTAAGGCCTACTTTTACTGGGAAAAAATTTCCCTCTTTCCTACATACTCTAACTTGAGCCTCACTATCCTCGTAAAAACTCTTCACTGCTTTCAGTAACCTACCTCCTACACCATACACTTGCAGCATCTGCCACATTGCCCCCCTATCCACCCTGTCATACGCCTTTTCCAAATCCATAAATGCCACAAAGACCTCTTTAGCCTTATCTAAATACTGTTCACTTATATGTTTCACTGTAAACACCTGGTCCACACACCCCCTACCTTTCCTAAAGCCTCCTTGTTCATCTGCTATCCTATTCTCCGTCTTACTCTTAATTCTTTCAATTATAACTCTACCATACACTTTACCAGGTACACTCAACAGACTTATCCCCCTATAATTTTTGCACTCTCTTTTATCCCCTTTGCCTTTATACAAAGGAACTATGCATGCTCTCTGCCAATCCCTAGGTACCTTACCCTCTTCCATACATTTATTAAATAATTGCACCAACCACTCCAAAACTATATCCCCACCTGCTTTTAACATTTCTATCTTTATCCCATCAATCCCGGCTGCCTTACCCCCTTTCATTTTACCTACTGCCTCACGAACTTCCCCCACACTCACAACTGGCTCTTCCTCACTCCTACAAGATGTTATTCCTCCTTGCCCTATACACGAAATCACAGCTTCCCTATCTTCATCAACATTTAACAATTCCTCAAAATATTCCTTCCATCTTCCCAATACCTCTAACTCTCCATTTAATAACTCTCCTCTCCTATTTTTAACTGACAAATCCATTTGTTCTCTAGGCTTTCTTAACTTGTTAATCTCACTCCAAAACTTTTTCTTATTTTCAACAAAATTTGTTGATAACATCTCACCCACTCTCTCATTTGCTCTCTTTTTACATTGCTTCACCACTCTCTTAACTTCTCTCTTTTTCTCCATATACTCTTCCCTCCTTGCATCACTTCTACTTTGTAAAAACTTCTCATATGCTAACTTTTTCTCCCTTACTACTCTCTTTACATCATCATTCCACCAATCGCTCCTCTTCCCTCCTGCACCCACTTTCCTGTAACCACAAACTTCTGCTGAACACTCTAACACTACATTTTTAAACCTACCCCATACCTCTTCGACCCCATTGCCTATGCTCTCATTAGCCCATCTATCCTCCAATAGCTGTTTATATCTTACCCTAACTGCCTCCTCTTTTAGTTTATAAACCTTCACCTCTCTCTTCCCTGATGCTTCTATTCTCCTTGTATCCCATCTACCTTTTACTCTCAGTGTAGCTACAACTAGAAAGTGATCTGATATATCTGTGGCCCCTCTATAAACATGTACATCCTGAAGTCTACTCAACAGTCTTTTATCTACCAATACATAATCCAACAAACTACTGTCATTTCGCCCTACATCATATCGTGTATACTTATTTATCCTCTTTTTCTTAAAATATGTATTACCTATAACTAAACCCCTTTCTATACAAAGTTCAATCAAAGGGCTCCCATTATCATTTACACCTGGCACCCCAAACTTACCTACCACACCCTCTCTAAAAGTTTCTCCTACTTTAGCATTCAAGTCCCCTACCACAATTACTCTCTCACTTGGTTCAAAGGCTCCTATACATTCACTTAACATCTCCCAAAATCTCTCTCTCTCCTCTGCATTCCTCTCTTCTCCAGGTGCATACACGCTTATTATGACCCACTTCTCGCATCCAACCTTTACTTTAATCCACATAATTCTTGAATTTACACATTCATATTCTCTTTTCTCCTTCCATAACTGATCATTTAACATTACTGCTACCCCTTCCTTTGCTCTAACTCTCTCAGATACTCCAGATTTAATCCCATTTATTTCCCCCCACTGAAACTCTCCTACCCCCTTCAGCTTTGTTTCGCTTAGGGCCAGGACATCCAACTTCTTTTCATTCATAACATCAGCAATCATCTGTTTCTTGTCATCCGCACTACATCCACGCACATTTAAGCAACCCAGTTTTATAAAGTTTTTCTTCTTCTCTTTTTTTAGTAATTGTATACAGGAGAAGGGGTTACTAGCCCATTGCTCCCGGCATTTTAGTCGCCTCATACGACACGCATGGCTTACGGAGGAAAGATTCTTTTCCACTTCCCCATGGACAATAGAAGAAATAAAAAAGAACAAGAGCTATTTAGAAAAAGGAGAAAAACCTAGATGTATGTATATATATATATGCATGTGCGTGTCTGTGAAGTGTGACCAAAGTGTAAGTAGGAGTAGCAAGATATCCCTGTTATCTTAGCGTGTTTATGAGACAGAAAAAGAAACCAGCAATCCTACCATCATGCAAAACAGTTACAGGTTTTTGTTTCACAGTCATCTGGCAGGACGGTAGTACTTCCCTGGGTGGTTGCTGTCTACCAACCTACTACCTATATATATATATATATATATATATATATATTATATATATATATTTATATATATATTATATATATATATATAGCACCCTTCTGGCAAGACAGTGATGGAGTGAATGATGGTGAAAGTTTTTCTTTTTCGGGCCACCCTGCCTTGGTGGGAATCGGCCAGTGTGATAATAAAAAAATAATAAAAAATAATATATATATATATATATATATATATATATATATATATATATATAACTCTATGACTAAAGAAATACTTCCTAACATCCCTGTGTGTGTGTGTGCGTGCGTGTGTGTGCGTGCGTGTGTGTGTGTGCGTGTGTGTGTGCGTGTGTGTGTGTGCGCACACGTGTTTCCGAGGCAGGCTGACGGAGACCTAGAAGCTATTATTCCAGTGTAAGCGTTGTTCCATTCACCATACTCTTGACATGGTGATCCAGGACTCCAGGGATTACTACGTCCTCGCTCCAAACTATACATATACAATATACATATATATATTATATACCGTCCTAAGTAGTAGTTTTGAATCCAGCTGACTGCTATCTTTCTCTGTATATACCCGCTTGTTTCTGCGTGGTTCATTGGTATAAAAATCGCTTGAGAGGTCAGAACATACAGGAGGAGATTGAAATAACTTGAATCCATGCTTGAGGCTGACTGACCTGGCCGGGCTGGGAAAGTTACATGGCTTGTGAACCAGGCTACCCAGTCTATGTGGTATTTGTGTGGCCGAGTGGACTAGAGCGCTGCCTGGGAATCTTGACCGTCCCCATATATTATATTATATATATATATATATATATATATATATATATATATATATATATATATATATATATATATATATTCGCCTGCCTTATTCGGCAAGAAGAACGTTGCTATTTAAGCCAAAATCGCCAGTTTTACCTATTCGGCACGACATATATATATAGTCCATGTTTGCCTTATTAAGTGGAAGACATTGGGAAAAATTTAATCACAGCATTCCCAGCAATAGTTTTTAAGTGCCTGATCTAATTACGTTCTCTCATCAACGCTGATAGCTTGATAATGAAAGTTCTAAGCGATTTGAAACATAATGTACCGGTGAATTTTAGGATATTGATCCCCCTGAGATAACAGAATATCTCTTCGGTGTTTCTTATTGGAATGTTTCAATTAGGTTAGGGCTGTGTATGTCCCAATTTGCCATTTTTTCATTGAAGAATTTGGGGTAACCGCTAACACTTAACTGCATTAGAAAATAATGCCGCACTCTGCACTAATCTTTTAGCATCCATTGACCTGTGCCACACGAGAAAACCTTGAATTGCACGGCCACAGTAATATATCTCGTATATTATATTATGTTTTCAGATTCTTGGTAAAAACACTAGTGTTTCTGAAACCTGGGTAACAATTTGCAGCCGATGTTAATGTAATAATAACATCAATTATCAATTAATGCTTAGGTAATTAACAAATTAGCTCTGACCGTTTGTTGCGTGTTGGTGTGAGGGAATAATGAGCTACTGCTAATTAAGTTAGTTTAGGAATTATTTTTCACCACAAGGCATTAACACTGTTAGCAAAAATTCATGGTAATGATGGAAATTATATTTTGGTAGTAATAGAGTTATTATATGCTGCTACTGCGACTACTACTACTACTACTACTACTACTACTAATAATAATAATAATAATAATAATAATAAGCCTACTATTACTATAAATATTACTACGACTATTATTACTTCTGCTACTGTGACCTCTACTACTAATAATAATAACAGAGGTATTTCTGTTGCCGTACGTTCGATGAAAGGTATCCCCACTTACAAACAGCATTATTCCAGTCCCTCTACCTCCATGCACTCGATTGTAACAGTGCAGAGTGAAGCGTAAGTGTTGTAATGCAGTTAAATATTAGAGATGAAAATTTTGAGGTCTTCGTAAATCATCATAAGGAAAATAATTTCCTGATTTCTTCAATCAAAACTGTAACTTGGGATGTACACAGCATAGATCAAATTCAAACCTTCCACTAAGAAATATTAGGTTAGGTTAGGTAAGGTTCGTCAGGAAACAGGACAAATGTTTCCTGACGCGGGTCTTAGTCAGATGATGACCCGCCTTTGGAGATTTTGGTCATCTGACCGAGGCCTTCCGCTGGCTTACCGGTCCACCCCTTTAAAAATTATGGTCATTTATAACCATTGTTAGTAAATATTAGGTATGAGGCCAAGCTGACGAGGCATTCTTTAGTTATCTGAGAGACCAGTATCCTAAAATACACCAGTATCATAAGTTTGAAACCGCTCGGAAGTTACATTATCAAGCTGTCAGCGTAGGTTAAATGAAGATAATAGGATTCGACGCTGAAGTTATGGCATGAAAAAAAAGTGTCATAATTTCAAAATTTCTTAAAAAAATAAGCAAATTGGGACCTACACAGGCCAAAATTAATCCAAACTTTTCTCTAATTAAAACTGAAAGCTTTCAAGTAACGAAGTAAATATGTAAATAAGATAAAGAAAGTTTATGTAAGCTTGATAAAATATAGATTATTTACAATGGTCTTAAGGACACACAAGACGTGATTTAGCCTACCCAATGTAGTTTCTAGGAAGAACAAATGAAGTCAAACACAACAGTGACTTTATCAATGGTCTAAGTCGGACCGAAACGTCTTCGTAAGCTTCTCTCTTTTATGTGCGGGTTATTTGTGTATCGTTCCAGTCACGGTATTGTGCCTTTTTGTTATTTAAGTCAAACACTCTGATATATTTCCGATCAGAAGAGATTCTCCAGTTTTTTTTGCACAGAAACCAGTCTGATTAACAGAACTGTCACGTTAATGTGGTTAACATGTCTCCCCTTGGTCTTTCTGTCTTCTAGTATCCTTAGATTCAGTTTTCTTAGCTTTTCATTTTAGCTCTTTTTTCCCTTAACTCTGCAAGTAGTCTCGTTGCATACTTCTTCAATTTCTCCATTTTTTAACATGCTTCCTCAGGTGTGGGTTCCATACTGGTACTGCGTACTCCAAGACGGGCCCGTCATATGTTTCATAGAGCACCCAGAATGACTGTTGACTTTCCTGAAGGCCACTCTCGGATTTGCCAGGCGAGTCTTGGCTGCAGATGTTGTTCAATTGATGTGAGCCTCTTCGATATGCTAGGCACTGTGTTTACTCCCAGGTCCTTCTCTCTAAATGAGGTCTGTAACCTCCGTCCCATGAGTCTACACTCAGAAGACTGGACACAGAGTCTACACTCTGTGTCCAGTCTTCTGGACCCTCCCCAATCTTCATAACCTTGCATTTGCTGGGGCTGAATTCAAGCAGCCACTTATCTGACCAACCCTACAGTTTGTCCAGAACCTTTTTCTGGTTGGCTGATTCTTCTCTTTTCATTTCTAAGGGTTCTTATCTGGTTTTGTATATCTTACACATCTCTAGTGTTGAGTCAGTGTGTGCTACTGCTCGTGAGGATTTTATCTCGCAAGGATTTTACGTACGATCAATATATCTATCTTGTGGATGATTGCAGGATATTCCTATCATGATACCTACCTATCCAGAACTTGGATGTACATAATTCTACGTTTATTGACTATCTGGGCACAGTCTTTGCCGGGATATACCTGTAGTATACCTGGAGAGTGTTCCTGGGGTCAACGTCCCCGCTGCACGGTCCATGACCAGGCCTCACAGTGGATCAGGGCCTGATCACTCAGGCTGTTACTGCCGGCCGCGCGCAATCCAGCGTACAAACCACAGCCCTGCTGGTCAAGTACTGACTTTAGGTGCTCGTTCTTTAAGACAGTCAGGGGTCTCTTACGTATGGTAGGAGGTAGTTGAACAATACGTAGGAATTACACTACCTAGCATTGTAATTATGATTTTGCTTGGGTTCCGGGACTTCTGGTTTGACGATCACTATTGCTGTTCCATATTTGTTCCCTTTTGCCAAAGTATTGAGTATATTTCACAACGTCGCGTCTATCCTGGATACAATATTTAGGATATCATGGTTATCTAGCTCCTGTGATCTCATATACCGCATACATACCATGTATGTTCTTCCACAGAGTACATACAGTGGTACATGGAGGATTTACTGAATCCCTGCTGTCTCAGCATCTGAGGTGCGAAGGAGAGAACTGAGTCTTGTCCATTTGTAAGCACTATTTAATTCTTGATGTATTAATACATATATTCCCTAGTGTAGCCAAGTATTTTTCAGTAAAGTGTTGAAGTTCAATGCTTTCTCCTTTCTGGGTATATTTTGAGAGTTTATTAAGTATTCAGGTTCACCCTTGGTGGTAAAACAATATTGTGGAAACACTGTTATTACGACCTGCATACACCTGTGTCAGTGTGGTTCCCAGTGTGATTCCCTGTGTAGACGCTATTGTAGACGCTCTTGTAGACACTATTGTAAATGCTATTGTAGACGCTATTGTAGACGCTATTATTGACGCCATTGTGGACTCTGTTTTGGACTCCATTGCAATAGCGCAGGTATGATTTAGTAACACAGCTAACGTACCCACCAGTAAATATTACACTACTAACGTACCCACCAGTAAATATTACACTACTAACGTACCCACCAGTTAATATTACACCACTAACGTACCCACCAGTTAATATTACACTACTAACGTACCCACCAGTTAATATTACACTACTAACGTACCCACCAGTTAATATTACACTACTAACGTACCCACCAGTTAATATTACACTACTAACGTACCCACCAGTTAATATTACACTACTAACGTACCCACCAGTAAATATTACACCACTAACGTACCCACCAGTTAATATTACACTACTAACGTACCCACCAGTTAATATTACACTACTAACGTACCCACCAGTAAATATTACACTACTAACGTACCCACCAGTAAATATTACACTACTAACGTACCCACCAGTAAATATTACACTACTAACGTACCTACCAGTTAATATTACACTACTAACGTACCCACCAGTAAATATTGCACTACTAACGTACCCACCAGTAAATATTACACTTCTAACGTACCCACCAGTTAATATTACACTACTAACGTACCCACCAGTTAATATTACACTACTAACGTACCCACCAGTTTCAACACAGATATTTATTTCATACTTCCCTTAACTCCCCATTATTTATAATAGCAATTAATAAAAATCAATAATCCCCCTTTTATTCCCAAGATAAAATTTTAAGGCTTATTGTAGTTGAATAGAAAAACTAGTGTTTTCTAGCTGGTAATGATAGAAGTGAGAGGATGAGTTGTATTGAGAGAGAGAAAAACAGATTAGTTGAGTTGTATTCGATGTTGGCATTGTGTTGCTTTATAACGTGGTGACTTAACGTATTATTGGTTTATTACGTGTTAGATGTCAGTGTTATTGGTTTATTACGTGTTAGATGTCAGTGTTATTGGTTTATTTACGTGTTAGCTGTCAGTGTTATTGGTTTATTACGTGTTAGCTGTCAGTGTTATTGGTTTATTACGTGTTAGCTGTCAGTGTTATTGGTTTATTACGTGTTAGCTGTCAGTGTTATTGGTTTATTTACGTGTTAGCTGTCAGTGTTATTGGTTTATTACGTGTTAGCTATCAGTGTTATTGGTCAATTACTTGTTGGTTCTGTGTTAGCGTAATAAACATGGTTCGTTCCAAGGAAAGAGTGCATAAGTTCAGCTCCTTGGATCCAAAGCCCATCACCGGCATCAGGGCACCTCCCTGGTTAATGGGGTTTAAAGCCTATCGACTAGTCATTAAGGATACACGTTACCTGCTTTCAGTGTATATACTCAGGTGTATATACACCTCACTGTATATACACCTCGCTGTATATACACCTCGCTGTATATACACCTCGCTGTATATACACCTCGCTGTATATACACCTCGCTGTATATACACCTCGCTGTATATACACCTCGCTGTATATACACCTCGCTGTATATACACCTCGCTGTATATACACCTCGCTGTATATACACCTCGCTGTATATACACCTCACTGTATATACACCTCGCTGTATATACACCTCACTGTATATACACCTCACTGTATATACACCTCACTGTATATACACCTCACTGTATATACACCTCACTGTATATACACCTCACTGTATATACACTTCGCTGTACATATATTCTCCGCCATTTCCCTCAGAATTACAGGCTTCTTCGGACATAAACTCAGAATTACAAACGTTTGTGCATCAATAAACGTTTCTACGGATGAAAACGTAGCCCAAGCTACAACGTTTTCCACAGCTGCTTCAACAAACGCCTCGCCCCTCCTCCCTGGCTAACTTTTAGTAAGTACAGATGTAATTTAGCAGAACAAAGGTTCATAAAGTATCAAAGGAACACTATAACACTATAACCTTACGCACCGCTGCAAGTGCATGTGATCCAAAGGTACCCTGAAAACCACTTTGTTATAGGCAGTCACCCAGATTTTAACACTATTATGTATATATACATATGTAATCATAAATACGAAGGAGCACAGCTAGAGTCGAGGGTAGAAATTAAACCACGGAACGGGTGGGGGTTCAGACCTCGCTCGTTTAGTGGTTTGTTTACAATCGTATTACGATATCGCGAATCGTAGAAATTAACGTTATTTATGTTGGCAACCGTAGCGAACCTTTAGAAAGTTTTAGCAGTTCAGTCTCGCTACAGCAGTTCGCTATCTCTTGTTGGTAGTTCAAAATCTCGTTTCAGCAGGTCAAAGTCTCTTTTCAGAAGTCGAATCTCGTGTTACATCTGCTTAGTCTCTGGTTATGGCAGTTTGAAGTCTCGTCCTAGTACCTCCAGTTTCCTTCCAGCAGGTTGAAGTCTCCTTCCAGCAGGTTGAAGTCTCCTTCCAGCAGGTTGAAGTCTCCTTCCAGCAGGCTGAAGTCTCCTCCCTCTGTATCAACTAATGTGATACAGAGCCAGCTAGAATAAATAATGTAAATAGTACGAGTCAGACGAACTAATAAAAACGAGGTAATGTGACAAAATGAGGTTAGAAGTAGTAGGAAATGGGTATGAGACGGTCTGCCTGGAGTAGCCTAGTAGGAAAGAAAAAAGGCACAATACCTGATTGAAACAATACGTACACAAATAACCCGCTCATAGGAGAAAGGTTATGACGACGTTTCGGTCTGGCTTGGACCACTGAGTAGCCACACGACCGAAACGTCGTCATAAGCTTCTTTCTCTTAAGTGCAGGTTATTTGTGTATGGTCTAGCAGGCCGGTTCAGTGACGGCAACGCACAGTCCGCGATGCAGTGATCACAAAATAACATCCAGTAGAAACATCACTTGTAAACATATTTCACAGCTTACCTAAACACAGTTCGGCTAATTGCAAGAAGCGTCCGAATTACAGACATCACCCAGGCTACGAGAAGATTACAGATTTCTCCAGCTCAAAGATGTGTCCGAATTACACGTTTCTGGATTAATATTGTGTTAGAATTACGTAGATCGTGGACCGCAAGGAACAGGAGGAAACGAGTCGATGAGAGGGACAATAAAAAATAAAATAAAACACACGACTTGGAAAATTAGTAACTGGAGGTGAAAATTGTTTTGTTGATACTTTGTATAAACCACGAGAATGCAGAGGTGAGAAATAATTATATTTCTTTTCGGAAAGAACAAAAAACTTGATCACTAAAGTGGATTTTAAGGGAAAATTTAACAAAATCTCTTATATATATATATATATATATATATATATATATATATATATATATATATATATATATATATATATATATATATATATATATATATATCAAAAGAAAAACGAACTATTAGAGAATACCAGTTATCCTGGAATTCCAGGATTAGAGTTAAGGTTATCTAGCAGTACTGTAGGTCAGCAGTCAATAACTAGCAGTACTGTAGCAGGTCAACAGCCAGTAACTAGCAGTACTGTAGCAGGTCAGCAGTCAGTAACTAGAAATACTGTAGCAGGTCAGCAGTCAGTAACTAGAAATACTGTAGCAGGTCAGTAGTCAGTAAATAACAGTACTGTAGCAGGTCAGCAGTCAGTAACCATCAGTACTGTAGTAGGTCAGCAGCCAGTAACCATCAGTACTGTAGTAGGCCAGCAGCCAGTAACCATCAGTACTGTAGTAGGCCAGCAGCAGGTAACTATCAATACTGTAGTAGGTCAGAAGCGAGTAACTATCAGTACTGTAGCAGGTCAGCAATCGGTAATCAGAAATACTGTAGCAGGCCAGCAGTCAGTAACTAGCAGTACTGTACCAGGTCAGCAGTCAGTAACTATCAGTACTGTAGATCAGCAGCCAGTAACTAGCAGTACTGTAGTAGATCAGCAGCCAGTAACTATCAGTACTGTAGTAGGTCAGCAGCCAGTAACTATCAGTACTGTAGCAAGTCAGCAGTCAGTAACCAGTAGAACTGTAGCAGGTCGGCAGTCAGTAACCAGTAGAACTGTAGCAGGTCAGCAGTCAGTAACCAGTAGTACTATAGCAGGTCAGCAGTCAGTAACTAGCAGAACTGTAGTAGGTCAGTGTGAGGGAAAAGTTCAACAGATAGGAGTAGCAAGCGAGTATATGGTAACGATAGTTTGATTGCCGGCTGCTTGTTAAGGTAGGGTCAGTCTAGCTCCCGCTATCCCCCCCCCCTTTCTCCCCACCCTGGAAGGTGACGTGTGGTGCTCCGGCCAAACAGTAATCACTTGACTCACAGCTCCCAGCACAACTGTAAGTAAAAGCCTCTGCTCCTTTTCTAGTGGATATTGGTTGAAAGCTTCACTTTTGACCAATAATGAATTTAGTCCTTTCAGTTTTAAGCTCCACATGAGACTTTTAGATAATCACCACCTTTTTTGAGTATCTTACACTTATCATGGAGAGTGATTTCTTAAGCAGTGGGTAACCTGTCTCTCTTTCCAGCTTGGAATGACAGATCGGGTCACCTGCCAACCAACGAGAAGTGTTGAAGGAGACGGACTGAAACCGGTCTTGGGACGTCACCTTATAATCTACCTACCTGATTAATTGTACAGGACACTACCCCCTCATCTTTGTAGTGGTAAAGAACCTGCGTTCCTGTCATCTGGACTGACTATTCAAGGCTATAGACTCTGTGAAGAACTAGTCGTTGGGTTGCCACTCAATACCTGTGGACCCCCCCCCCCGATCATCAACGGCTACAGTTTCCACAAGACGGTGTCAACATCAACCAGACACCACAGTTTACTTGTACATATTAGCGTTGAAGTCAAATGGCAATTTTTCATTTCATTTTTCATTTTTCTTTCAAGTAGGATACACCTTCATGTTTCAATATTTTATATTTACATTAATAAATAATAAAGTGTTTATCTTTGTGAATTATTATTTCTTTTTCTATTCATTAATTTTCCTGAGGAGGAGCCAGCCTTGGTAATACTGTCTGAAGTTGTTACAGGGCTGAGTAAGTCTTCACAGTCAGCAGTCAGTAACTAGCAGTACTGTAGCAGGTCAGCAGTCAGTAACTAGCAGTACTGTAGCAGGTCAGTAACTAGCAGTACTGCGGCAGGTCAGTAGCAGTACTGTAGCAGGTCAACAGTCAGTAACTAGCAGTACTGCGGCAGGTCAGTAGCAGTACTGCGGCAGGTCAGTAGCAGTACTGTAGCAGGTCAACAGTCAGTAACTAACAGTACTGTAGCAGGTCAGCAGTCAGTAACTAGCAGTACTCTAGGTCAGCAGTCAGTAACTAGCAGTACTGTAGGGCAGCAGTTATTAACTAGCACCACCGTAGCAGGTCACTAGTCAGTAACTAGCAACACTGTAGCAGGTCACCAGTCAGTAACTAGCAGCACTGTAGGTCACCAGTCAGTAACTAGCAGCACTGTTGTAGGTCAGCAGACAGTAACTAGCAGTACTATTGTAGGTCAGCAGATAGTAACTATCAGTACTGTAGCAGGTCAGCAGTCAGTAACTAGCAGTATTAGTAATGTAGGTGAGCAGACAGTAACTATCAGTACTGTAGCAGGTCAGCAGTCAGTAACTAGCAGTATTAGTAATGTAGATGAGCAGACAGTAACTATCAGTACTGTAGCAGGTTACCAGTCAGTAACTAGCAGTACTGTAGTAGGTCAGCAGTCAGCAACTAGCAATACTTTAGCAGTCCAGCAGTCAGTAACTAGCAGTACTGTAGATCACCAGTCAGTAACTAGCAGTACCGTAGGTCAGCAGTCAGTAACAAGCAGTACTGTACGTCAGCAGCCAGTAACTAGCAGTACTGTAGGTCAGCAGTCAGTAACTAGCAGCACTGTAGGTCAGCAATCAGTAACTAGCAGCACTGTTGTAGGTCAGCAGTCAGTAAATAGCAGTACTGTAGTAGGTCAGCAGCCAGTAAATAGCAGTACTGTAGTAGGTCAGCAGCCAGTAACAAGTACTGTAGCAGGCCGGCAGTCAGTAACCAGTAGAACTGTAGCAGGTCAGCAGTCAGTAACTAGCAGAACTGTAGTAGGCCAGCAGTCAGTAACTAGCAGTACTGTGGCAGGTCAGCAGCAGTACTGTAGCAGGTCAACAGTAACTAACAGTACTGTAGCAGGTCAGCAGTCAGTAACTAGCAGTACTGTAGGTCAGCAGTCAGTAACTAGCAGTACTGTAGGTCAGCAGTCAGTAACTAGCAGTACTGTAGGTCAGCAGTCAGTAACTAGCAGTACTGTAACACAGCAGTCATTAGCTCCACTGTAGCAGGTCAGAAGTCAGTAACTAGCAGCACTGTAGCAGGTCAGAAGTCAGTAACTAGCAGCACTGTAGCAGGTCAGCAGTCAGCAACTAGCAGCACTGTTGTAGGTCAGCAGACAGTAACTATTAGTACTGTAGCAGGTCAACAGTCAGTAACTAGCAGTATTAGTAATGTAGATGAGCAGACAGTAACTATCAGTACTGTAGTAAGTCAGCAGTCAGCAACTAGCAGTACTGTAGTAGGTCAGCAGTCAGCAACTAGCAGTACTGTAGTAGGTCAGCAGTCAGTAACTAACAGTACTATAGGTCAGCAGTCAGTAACTAGCAGTACTGTAGTAGGTCAGCAGTCAGCAACTAGCAGTACTGTAGGTCAGCAGTCAGTAACTAGCAGTACTGTAGCAGGTCAGCAGTCTGTAACTATCAGTATTGTAGGTCAGCCGTCTGTAACTATCGGTACTGTAGGTCAGCAGTTAGTAACCATTAGTTCTGTAGCAGGTTAGCAGTCAGCAACCAGCATTACAGTAGCTGGTCAGCAGACAACTAGCAGTACTGTAGGTCAGCAGTCAGTAACTAGCAGGACTGTAGTAGGTCAGCAGTCAGTAACTAGCAGTGCTTTAGTAGGTCAGCAATCAGTGGCTAACAGTACTGTAGGTCAGCATTCGGTAACTAGCAGTACTGTAACAGGTCAGCAACCAGCAGTACTGTGGTAGGTCGGTAACTAGCATTGTAGCAGGTCAACAGTCTGTAACTAGCATTGCAGTAGCAGGTCAGCAGTCATTAACTAGCAGTACTGTAGCAGGTCAGCAGTCAGTAACTAGCAGTACTATAGCAGGTCAGCAGTACTGCAGTAGGTCAGCAGTCAGTAACCAGCAGACAGGCAGAAACACCTAGACATGCATTTCAGAAGGCATAAGCTCGCAAATATGCAAAAGGAAGGAAGCTTTCTCCAGCAGGAGTAAACAAGTAGGCCTACACAGACAAGTGTGGATAGGGAGTGACGTGTGCATTGTAGCCTACACAGGGAGCAAGGCCTACACATGCAGGTGTGGACAGAGAGGGGGACCTTCACTGGCAGGTGTTGACAGGGGTGGCCTATCCTAGCAGGTGTTGACAGGGGAGGCCTATCCTAGCAGGTGTTGACGGGGAGGTCTACATTAGCAGGTGTGGACAGTTCAATTATAGGCTTTGCATATAATTATGCAAATGGTGTTTTCCCAAATAATCACCTTAATTAATAATTTATAGAGCAAAGGCAACATTTCATGAGGGGGACGTATATACAATATATTAATGCTCGTTGTCTGCCCTCTCATGTTTGTGCAATAATTCTCTTCAAAAGTGAAAAATAAATTCATAAATTCATGGGAACTCATTAATATTGATGGATCCATCACACCATGCACACACAAAATTTTTGCCAGGTAATGTGGTGGTTTTATGTACGAAATTATAGCCATTTCATTCATGGGGAGTACAGGAACCGCAGGAGCTCAGAGGTGGTGATATTTGATAAAAGAAAGAGGGGGTGGGGTAAGTTGTTTCTGATTCTTGGAATCCAGGACCCCTAGCCGGCATCAAGGACCCCCTAGCTGGCATCAAGGACCCCTAGCCGGCATCAAAGAACTTCGCGAAACGGGGTGAGTGGAATATCCCCGACAAGTACATGTACAAGGCATAGAAAGCCGCTTGTTATGCAGAGCATTTCGGGCAAATTAGGTCAGTTTTGTCCCAGGATGCGACCCACACCAGTCGACTAACACCCAGGTACCCAATTTATACTGATGGGTGAACATAGACAACCGGTGTAAAAAAAAACACGCCCAATGTTTCTACCCTCGCCGAGAATAGAACCCAGACCCTCGCCGAGCGAAGCAAGACCTCTAGCGACCAGGCCACGAGGCACCGTAAAAAAAAAGGAGGACTGGCACCTGTTTATCAACTGATCTTTAATGTCATCAATGAAGATTAATAGCCAGGACTGAAGCACTAGCTATTTACAAAATACTAGAGATTGCATTATAATATACTGTCCGAGTGGAGGTCCGGGGGGTGAGAGTCACGTTGTGACTGGAGACCAGGTGTACAACTAATACATTTTACTGTGGCAACGTTTCGCTCTCCTATACGAAACTTTGTCACAGTGAAATGTCGCATTAGTTGCACTTAAATAACAAAAGAAGGCACAATACCACCATTATTACAGGCCAAAGTATGCACGGTTCAGGAGTGCGCATGTGCGTCTTCTTCTACAAGTCACTTTATGCTGAGTGTGGCAAAACAAGAATAATTTAGCAGGTCAGATTGTTTCCTATGCGAGTATCATATTGCTGATGCATGTGAGTGTGAGCTATGCGTGTTGGTTTGTTAGATTTGTTAGATTTAAAATCTATCGACAGCACGAGTCAGTTACTTTAATGCCTAAAACAGAATTTTAAGTAAATTCGTAATGTACATACACTCTCGGTGCTTATATGCTGTACCATTTGTTTAAATCAAAAGCGGAGTAAATTGTCTGATGTGATACAGGTGATATCGCCTGTATATATATATATGCAATAAGCTCACAGTAAACAGGTGATATTACTGTAATATGCAAAATAACCACAGTGAAAAACTATTGAAATTAAAGTTAAGGTCCTCTTGGTATGTGAGAAATCACGAAAGCACTTGGAATTTCACTATTTTTTCATATATATATATATATATATATGCGCAATAAGATCACAGTAAACAGGTGATTTCAAAATATGCAAAACAACCACTCTGAAAGAATAGAGAAATTCCAAGCGCTTTCGTGACTACTCACATTATCAAGGAACTATGTTCCTTGATAATGTGAGTAGTCACGAAAGCGCTTGGAATTTCTCTATTCTTTCAGAGTGGTTGTTTTGCATATTTGCATATATATATATATATATATATATGTGTGTGTGTGTGTGTGTGTGTGTAAGAAAGTAAATTTTTGTTAAGTGGAAAGGCAATTGTCTATTTGCAACAATCTCTTCACTAGCAGAATTCTCTATAATTGTCGACAAACGACTAGTTCATTGTTAATTAGCTGTTGGTCGGTCACGTGGGTACAGGGAGAGATTGTGTACATCACGAACGCCTTTATAATTAGCCAAAAAAAAAATGATCCTTTTGAAACTAATTCGCGGTTATAAAATACTCGTTGTGGTCCGCGAGCGAATCAGATTCAATCCAACTTGTGTTCTCTAAATGTTTAATTTGTATCTTTTCCAGGACGACGAGGGGTTTTAATTCTCACGAACTTCCTGACTGGTGGCAGTAGTTTTTGCTGATGTAATGCAGCAGTGTCGTGACCCGCCGAGGAAGACTGAGATCAAAAATTCTATTGAGACACGCCAGGTGACTATTGACGACAAGCGAACTAGCATGGTGGAGAGTCAGGGTTTAGTTTAATATCTTTGTTATGCACCCCATACCTATCCCGTGGATGGTGGTTAAAAGATTACAGAGGCACATAACAGATCAAGGGACTGAGCCCCAGAGTTTTGATAGCTAAACTAGTCACAGTGGTAATGAACTCCAGGTAGATCTGGTCACAATCATGGCAAGTTACAAAGGTAATGAATCATCCTCACTCCTATACATGGTTACAGTCATGAACAAATTACAAAGTAATGAGCTACTGACACGTCCATACCCGGTCACAATTGTAATGAGTTATAAATACAAATATTAAGTGGGTCATACACCCACACGAGCGCGCGCGCGCGCGCGCGCACACACACACACACACACACACACACACACACACACACACACACACACGAGGGCGCACGCACAGATACACACACACACACACGTGGTAATGCTTTATTTACAGGAAGCAAAGTCAGGGTATTTCTCCAGAATGGTCTTTAATATACCACTGTGGATAAATTACTTTGCCATTTCTTGAACATTTCTGAGTTGTTTCTAAATTCATTAATTTTATCGCACTCCAGTACATAATGACGCAGGGTATGCCAATAGGGTGACGTGGTGTTGGTAAAGTTGATATTCTCTCTCATCAAAACATAAGGAGCACTGCAGCAGGCCTGCTGTCTCGTCTAAGTAGTCAGACTCACACTAATTTGCTTCAACTTATTAAGGTTCCTCAATGACGGTACTCGGGAGTTCCACTGCTTTGGGGATTAGCGTGGACGGTTACAAAGCATGGCTTGCTTCTGCAGTGTTTTAAAAATTGAGGTTGGAGAGTTGAAGGAGGAGGTCTTGCTTCTCCAGGAGGAGATTAGGAGGCTGAATGTCCACCTCAATGGGTCTGGGAGAGAGTGTGAGGTGGCTGGAGTTGTGGGGAATGAGGCTTCTAGCAGTGAGGTACAGTCTGTCTCTCGCTGTGAGGAGGCTGTAGGTGGGGAGGTAGCAACGGCTACCAGCAGTGAGGTGCAGCCCAGCACCTGCTACAAGTGGCGAGTGGTTCACAGTAATGGGAGGCGCATCAGAGTAAGGAAAGTTAAGAGTGAAGATCTGAAGGTAGGAAATCGCTTCTCTGTTCTTCAGGATGAATGTACTTCAGTGGCCAGTGAAGGTAAGGGTACTACTGCCCCTGCTAATGGAGGTAAGCGCATTCTTGTGGTTGGTGACTCTCAGGTAAGATATATTGACCGTGCTTTTTGTAATAGGAATAAGAAGATGAGAGATAGTGTGCTTCCCTGGAGCTGGTGTTGGGGACATTGTCAACAGGCTGGATAATATCATGTCAGGTAATGGGAACAAGCCCATTATCTGTCTCAGTGCTGGTGGAAATGATATTGGAAAGGGTAGGAGAGAAGAGCTGCTAGATAAGTACAGGTCAGCTATAGATTTCATTAAGTCTAAGGGAGGGATCCCAATCATATGTAGCATCTTGCCTAGAAGGGGAGTAGGAAATGAATGGTTGTCTAGGGCAATTGGTGTAAATTGCTGGCTAGACAGATACTGCAAGGAACTTGCAATCCCATTCATTGACAACTGGAACAACTTTTATGGCAAACATGATATGTATGCAAGGGATGGGGTACATCTCTCTGGGGCAGGGGTGGTAGCACTTGCAGACTCGATTGAGAAGGCCATTGGTGAAATGCCTATGATTTTAAACTGATGGAAGATAGAGGTATGGGTGTGTGTGGGAAACAAGCAGGTTGCAACACTAGGGTTGGAAACAGTAAATGTATAAAAGGCATTCAGCATGAAGTTATAAATAAAGACAATAGATCAGGTCAGCAAACAAAGGGGGACAGCAGAGGACAGCAAGGGACTAGCTCCCTTAAGGTTTACTATACTAATAGCAGGAGTGTAAGAAATAAGATAGATGAGCTAAGATTAATTGCAAGTGCAGGAAACATAGATATTATTGCTATAACAGAGACCTGGCTCAATCTGAAAGATAGAGAGATGCCCTCTGAATGTCACATACAAGGCTATAAATTATTCCACACTGACAGGGTCAACAGGAAAGGTGGTGGAGTAGCGATGTATGTCAGAGACAATTTAAATTGTTGTGTTAGACAAGATATTAAATTAGAAGCGTCAGCCACTGAATCTGTTTGGTTACAGCTTCTCGAGGGCCGAGAAAAACCAATTTTGGGTGTGATTTACAGGGCCCCAAATCTTGATAGGGAGTGCAGTAAACTTCTATGGGACGAAATTCGTAAGGCATCTACATACGAAAATGTTGTGCTAATGGGAGATTTCAACTATAGACAGATTGACTGGAGCAATTTGACAGGAAATTTAGAGTCAGGTGACTTTCTTGATACGATCCAGGATTGTTTTTTAAAACAGTTTGTGACAGAGCCAACTAGGGGAAATAACCTCCTTGACTTGGTTCTTGCCAGTAGGGAAACACTAATTAATAATCTTGAGGTTAATGATGAGCTTGGGGAAAGTGATCACAAATCACTCAGTTTTAATATATCATGGAATTCCCCTAATAATGGCAATCAAGTCTCCGTCCCTGACTTTCGCTTGGCTGATTTCATAGGACTGAAAAGTTACTTAGGTGGGCTGAACTGGAATGACCTGACTAAGGGTCAGGTAGGTGGTGATCGTTGCCGATATGATGCTTTCCAGGGCATAGTTCTAGCTGCTCAGTCAAATTATGTTCCAAATAGGGAAATCAGATCAAACAAAAATGATCCTAAATGGATGAACAATAGATTAAAATATCTGATTGGTCAGAAGAGAGGCATATATAGGCAAATCAAAAGAGGAGAGGGGCAATTAAGAAATCGATATATTCAGTTAAAGAGAGAAATAAAAAAGGGAATTAGAAAAGCAAAAAGAGATTATGAGGTTAAAGTTGCAAGAGAATCGAAGACTAACCCAAAAGGATTCTTTCAGGTATACAGAAGTAAGATCAGGGACAAGATAGGCCCACTCAAAAGTTCCTCGGGTCAGCTCACTGACAGTGATAAGGAAATGTGTAGAATTTTTAACACATACTTCCTCTCAGTTTTTACACAGGATACCAGCGATATTCCAGTAATGATAAATTATGTAGAACAGGACGATAATAAACTGTGCACGATTAGGGTCACAAGTGACATGGTCCTTAGGCAAATAGATAAATTAAAACCTAACAAATCCCCAGGCCCTGATGAACTGTATGCAAGGGTTCTAAAGGAATGTAAAGAGAAGCTTAGCACACCTTTGGCTAATCTTTTCAACATATCACTACAAACTGGCATGGTGCCAGATAAGTGGAAAATGGCAAATGTGATACCTATTTTCAAAACAGGTGACAGGTCCTTAGCTTCGAACTATAGACCAATAAGCCTAACCTCCATAGTGGGAAAATTTATGGAATCAATAATTGCCGAGGCAGTTCGTAGCCACCTAGAAAAGCATAAATTAATCAACGAATCTCAGCATGGTTTTACAAAGGGGCGTTCTTGCCTTACGAATTTATTAACTTTTTTCACTAAGGTATTTGAGGAGGTAGATCATGATAATGAATATGATATTGTGTATATGGACTTCAGTAAGGCTTTTGACAGGGTCCCACATCAGAGACTATTGAGGAAAATTAAAGCACATGGAATAGGAGGAGAAATTTTTTCCTGGATAGAGGCATGGTTGACAAATAGGCAGCAGAGAGTTTGCATAAATGGGGAGAATTCAGAGTGGGGAAGCGTCACGAGCGGTGTTCCACAGGGGTCAGTGTTGGGCCCCCTGCTGTTCACAATCTACATAAACGACATAGATGAGGGCATAAAGAGCGACATCGGCAAGTTTGCCGATGACACCAAAATAGGCCGTCGAATTCATTCTGACGAGGACATTAGAGCACTCCAGGAAGATTTGAATAGACTGATGCAGTGGTCGGAGAGGTGGCAGATGCAGTTTAATATAGACAAATGCAAAGTTCTAAATGTTGGACAGGACAATAACCATGCCACATATAAACTAAATAATGTAGGTCTTAATATTACGGATTGCGAAAAGGATTTAGGAGTTCTGGTTAGCAGTAATCTGAAACCAAGACAACAGTGCATAAGTGTTCGCAATAAAGCTAATAGAATCCTTGGCTTCATATCAAGAAGCATAAATAATAGGAGTCCTCAGGTTGTTCTTTAACTCTATACATCCTTGGTTAGGCCTCATTTAGATTATGCTGCACAGTTTTGGTCATATTACAGATTGGATATAAATTCTCTGGAAAATGTACAAAGGAGGATGACAAAGTTGATCCCATGTATCAGAAACCTTCCCTATGAGGATAGACTAAGGGCCCTGAATCTGCACTCTCTAGAAAGACGTAGAATTAGGGGGGATATGATTGAGGTGTATAAATGGAAGACAGGAATAAATAAAGGGGATGTAAATAGTGTGCTGAAAATATCTAGCCTAGACAGGACTCGCAGCAATGGGTTTAAGTTGGAAAAATTCAGATTCAGGAAGGATATAGGAAAGTACTGGTTTGGTAATAGAGTTGTGGATGAGTGGAACAAACTCCCGAGTACAGTTATAGAGGCCAGAACGTTGTGTAGCTTTAAAAATAGGTTGGATAAATACATGAGTGGATGTGGGTGGGTGTGAGTTGGACCTGATAGCTTGTGCTACCAGGTCGGTTGCCGTGTTCCTCCCTTAAGTCAATGTGACCTGACCTGACTAGGTTGGGTGCATTGGCTTAAGCCGGTAGGAGACTTGGACCTGCCTCGCATGGGCCGGTAGGCCTTCTGCAGTGTTCCTTCGTTCTTATATCTTTTCTAAACCTAATTCTTTCCAACTTGAACCTACTGTTGCGAGTCCTCTGTCTATCCTCGCGGGAAAGATTTCTTTTACACGGGATGGAAATAAATGGTATAAAATACCGACACGATGGAAAAAATGTACAAATGCTGCATAATGCAATCCTCTGTTGACTACGTTTCGCTCTCACAGTGCGTTTTATCAAGTCACAAACAGATCTACCCATTATTATAAAAAAGAAGCGCTAAACCACAAGGGCTATACAGCACTGACAAATCTACCCAGGAAAAGAGTACTCATGTACTCTGGCAAAACGTAGCATTATGTTACACGGGATATTCCTCATTCTGTTTTCCACAGCATGTGTGTGCATCCTGTAATATATAGACCAGAACTGCACTGCATATCCAAATGAGGCCTTACCAGGGATATATGTAATTGAAGGATAACCTGAGTATGCCTTTTATATATATTATTTTGATAAGAAACCAAGATTTTTTATTAGATTTATTACGAACAATTATGCAATTCTATCTTCACTTTAAATTTATGATGGCCAGAACCCCTAAAAAAAAAATCCTTTTCAGTTTGACATTTGCATTTTTTTTTTTACAGGTGCCATAATTATTTGACTGGGGGGGGGAGGAAGATTGTTGATACCTGAGGTACGTATGTAGGTTGCATGGGGAGGAGGAGGGAGTTGATACTTGGGGTGTGCATGTAGGTTGCAGGGGAGGTTGGAGAGGGTGATATTGATACCTGGGGAATGCATGTAGGTTGCAGGGGAGGGGGGAGAGGGTGTTGTTGATGCCAGGGGTATCCATGTAGGTTGCAGGAGAGGGGAGTTGATAACAGGGGTGCGTATGTAGGTTGCAGGGGAGGGGGAAGAGGGTGTTGTTGATATCTGAGGTACGGATTAACTGGCCTTTTCCATTAGGCGATACAGCTTCGATATTTTTATTGGCCATAATGGAAGTCTGAATGGATTTAAATGAGGTTTTGTGCCGTAAGAATAGTTTTTTTTTATCACTGTTGTTATATTATCAGTTTTGTTAATGTTTTCCATTATTCTTATCATTTCACTTATTATAATCATGAATTTGTATTTGTGACTAAACGTTATAAAAAGTAACCATGGCAATTACTCATTCTGAAGACGAATTTTGCTATCCAAAACAATGGAGAGAATTAGTTGATGTCAATTTTGAAACAGATGAGAGTAGATACTACCTTAGATGCAAACTTATATAACTTGTGTAAGTTAGAAAGTTGTGAAGGTTAACTCCAACTTCCAGATGAAAGCAATGTAGTAGACGTCGAGTAGACTGAAGAATGAAGTGCTATTTACTGAGAAGAAAAATAATCTTAGGAAAGGTGTGTATATTTATATAATATACATATAATTACGTACATACATATACTGCCGAATAAGTAAAACTGGTCAATTAGCAAAAAATTTAAAATTAAGTCTTCTAATCCAACTATTAATATATTTTATGTAAGGTTCAGAATTATTTTTGCGAAATTATTTCATACACAAATTTTCACTTGCCATATTCACCAAGTGCTTTGCTATTTAAGCCAAAATCGCAAGTTTTACTTATTTGGCAAGGCGGGGTAGGGGTCGTCCTCGAAAAGGTTGGAGGGAGGGGGTAAAGGAGGTTTTGTGGGCGAGGGGCTTGGACTTCCAGCAAGCGTGCGGGAGCGTGTTCGATACGAGTGAATGGAGACGAATGGTATTTGGGACATAACGAGCTGTTGGAGTGTGAGCAGGGTAATATTTAGTGAAGGGATTCAGGGAAACCGGTTATTTTTATATAGCCGGACTTAAGTCCTGGAAATGGGAAGTACAATGCCTGCACTTTAAAGGAGGGGTTCGGGATATTGGCAGTTTGGGGGCATATGTGTATCTTTATACGTATATGCTTCTAAACTGTTGTATTCTGGGCGCCTCTGCAAAAACAGTGATTGTGTGTGAGCGAGGTGAAAGTGTTGAATGATGAAAGTATTTTCTTTTTAGGTCACCCTGCCTCGGTGGGAGATGGCCGACTTGTTAAAAAAAAAATACACACACATTTTTAACACGGCTGTTTCCCACCGAGGTAGGGTGACCCAAAAAGAAAGAAAATACTTCCATCATTCAACACTTTTTGCCATCACTTATACACAATCACTGTCTTTGCAGAGGCGCTCAGATATAACAGTTTAGAAGTCCCTACAAACTGCCAATATCCCAAACCCCTCCTTTAAAGTGCAGGCATTGTACTTCCCATTTCCAGGACTCAAGTCTGACTAACTAGTTTCCCTGAATCCCTTCACAAAATATTACCCTGCTCACGCTCCAACAGCTCATCAGGTCAGGTATGTATGTCTTTTGTTTTTATCACACTGGCCGATTCCCACCAAGGCAGGGTGGCCCGAAAAAGAAAAACTTTCACCATCATTCACTCCATCACTGTCTTGCCAGAAGGGTGCTTTACACTACAGTTTTTAAACTGCAACATTAACACCCCTCCTTCAGAGTGCAGGCACTGTACTTCCCATCTCCAGGACTCAAGTCCGGCCTGCCGGTTTCCCTGAACCCCTTCATAAATGTTACTTTGCTCACACTCCAACAGCACGTCAAGTATTAAAAACCATTTGTCTTCATTCACTCCTATCAAACACGCTCATGCATGCCTGCTGGAAGTCCAAGCCCCTCGCACACAAAACCTCCTTTACCCCCTCCCTCCAACCTTTCCTAGGCCGACCCCTACCCCGCCTTCCTTCCACTACAAACTGATACTCTTGAAGTCATTCTGTTTCGCTCCATTCTCTCTACATGTCCGAACCACCTCAACAACCCTTCCTCAGCCCTCTGGACAACAGTTTGGTAATCCTGCACCTCCTCCTAACTTCCAAATTACGAATTCTCTGCATTATATTCACACCACACATTGCCCTCAGACATGATATCTCCACTGCCTCCAGCCTTCTCCTCGCTGCAACATTCATCACCCATGCATCACACCCATATAAGAGCGTTGGTAAAACTATACCCTCATACATTCCCCTCTTTGCCTCCAAGGACAAAGTTCTTTGTCTCCACAGACTCCTAAGTGCACCACTCACCCTTTTCCCCTCATCAATTCTATGATTCACCTCATCTTTCATAGACCCATCTGCTGACACGTCCACTCCCAAATATCTGAATACATTCACCTCCTCCATACTCTCTCCCTCCAATATGATATCCAATCTTTCATCACCTAATCTTTTTATCCTCATAACCTCTTTCCTGTATTCACTTTTAATTTTCTTCTTTTGCATACCCTACCAAATTCATCCACCAACGTCTGCAACTTCTCTTCAGAATCTCCCAAGAGCACAGTGTCATCAGCAAAGAGCAACTGTGACAATTCCCACTTTGTGTGATTATCTTTTAACTCCACGCCTCTTGCCAAGACCCTCGCATTTACTTCTCTTACAACCCCATCTATAAATATATTAAACAACCACGGTGACATCACACATCCTTGCCGAAGGCCTACTTTTACTGGGAAATAATCTCCCTCTTTCCTACATACTCTAACTTGAGCCTCACTATCCTCATAACTCTTCACTGCTTTCGGTAACCTACCTCCTAAACCATACATCTGCAACATCTGCCACATTGCCCCCGTATCCACTGTCATACGCCTTTTCCAAATCCATAAATGCCACAAAAACCTCTTTAGCCTTATCTAAATACTGTTCACTTATATGTTTCACTGTAAACACCTGGTCTACACATCCCCTACCTTTCCTAAAGCCTCCTCGTTCATCTGCTATCCTATTCTCCGTCTTACTCTTAATTCTTTCAATAATAACTCTACCATACACTTTACCAGGTATACTCAACAGACTTATCCCCCTATAATTTTTGCACTCTTTTGTCCCCTTTGCCTTTATACAAAGGAACTATGCATGCTCTCTGCCAATCCCTAGGTACCTTACCCTCTTCCATACATCTATTAAATAATTGCACCAACCACTCCAAAACTATATTCCCACCTGCTTTTAACATTTCTATCTTTATCCCATCAATCCGGCTGCCTTACCCCCTTTCATTTTACCTACTGCCTCACGAGCTTTCCCCACACTCACAACTGGCTCTTCCTCACTCCTACAAGATGTTATTCCTCCTTGCCCTATACACGAAATCACAGCTTCCCTACCTTCCCAATACCTCTAACTCTCCATTTAATAACTCTCTTCTCCTATTTTTAACTGACAAATCCATTTGTTCTCTAGGCTTTCTTGTTTATCTCACTCCAACTTTTTCTTATTTTCAACAAAATTTGTTGATAACATCTCACCCACTCTCTCATTTGCTCTCTTTTTACATTGCTTCACCACTCTCTTAACCTGTAAAGTAAAAGGAGACAAGTGCAACTAATGTGACAATTTATTGTGGCAACATTTCGCTCTCCAGGAGCTTTATCAAGCCATTACAGACAATACATGGACACAGAGGGTATATATACCCTCTGTGTCCATGTATTGTCTGTAATGGCTTGATAAAGCTCCTGGAGAGCGAAACGTTGCCACAATAAATTGTCACATTAGTTGCACTTGTGTCCTTTTACTTTACATATTGTCGGTAATTCTACCAACTTTATTACAATCTCTTAACCTCTCTCTTTTTCTCCATATACTCTTCCTTCCTTGCATCACTTCTACTTTGTAAAAACTTCTCATATGATAACTTTTTCTCCCTTATTACTCTCTTTACATCATCATTCCACCAATAGCTCCTCTTCCCACCCGCACCCACTTTCCTGTAACCATAAACTTCTGCTGAACACTAACACATTTTTAAACCTACCCCATACCTCTTCGACCCCATTGCCTATGCTCTCATTAGCCCATCTATCCTCCAATAGCTGTTTATGTCTTACCCTAACTGCCTCATCTTTTAGTTTATAAACCTTCACCTCTCTCTTCCCTGATGCTTCTATTCTCCTTGTATCCCATCTACCTTTTACTCTCAGTGTAGCTACAACTAAAAAGTGATCTGATATATCTGTGGCCCCTCTATAAACATGTACATCCTGAAGTCTACTCAACAGTTTTTTTTTATCTACCAATACATAATCCAACAAACTACTGTCATTTTGCCCTACATCATATCTTGTATACTTATTTATCCTCTTTTTCTTAAAATATGTATTACCTGTAACTAAACCCCTTTCTATACAAAGTTCAATCAAAGGGCTCCCATTATCATTTACACCTGGCACCCCAAACTTACCTACCACACCCTCTCTAAAAGTTTCTCCTACTTTAGCATTCAGGTCCCCTACCACAATTACTCTCACTTGGTTCAAAGGTTCCTATACATTCACTTAACATCTCCCAAAATCTCTCTCTCTCTCTCTCCTCTATATTCCTCTCTTCTCCAGGTGCATACACGCTTATTATGACCCACTTTTTGCATCCAACCTTTACTTTAATCCACATAATCCTTGAATTTACACATTCATATTCTCTCTTCTCCTTCCATAACTGATCCTTCAACATTACTGCTACCCCTTCCTTAGCTCTCTCTCAGATACTCCATTATTATAATCAAAAAGAAGCGCTAAGCCACAAGGGCTATACAGCGCTGCAGGGCAGGAAGGAAGCGAGGGCATCAGGTGGCAAAAGGGAGATGGACGAGTAATAGGTTATGGATAACAGTGGGGTAGTGGATGATGAAAGGGTAAAGGGCAGCAAGAGTGAGCTAGAAAGGGCTGAGGGGAGTGCGAAAGGTATCATCATCAGAGTTTGTGGAGTAAATCAGTCGTCAATGAGAGTCAGGATTAAAGGAGGGCCCATCAGCAAAAAGGGAAGGTAAAGAGTAGTAGAACGAAGATGACGTTGGAGGTAAATTCTACGTGCACGTTGATAGAGAGGGCAGTCCAACAGAATGTGGCTAATTGATACTGGAACTTGACACTGCTCACAGAGAGGAACAGGGTGCCTCTCCATGAGATACCCATGAGTAAGACGAGTGTGGCCAATGCGAAGACGGGAGAGAGTGGTCTCCCAACCTCGGCACTGATGACAAGAAGACGGCCAGTAACCTATGCTCGGTTTAATAGAATGAAGTTTGTTACCAAGCAGAGTTGACCGTTATTGCCAACGGGTGTGAAGGTGGGTAGCTATTGTAGCAAAATAGTCCAGAAACGGAACACTATAGGAAAATGGTAGGTCATGTACTGCTGACCGCGCAGCAGTGTCTGCCTGTTCATTGCCCTGTACGTCGACATGACCAGGGACCCAACAAAAAACAATATCTTTATGCTTGGTAGAGATACGGCATAGCCAAAGTTGGATACGGAGAACTAGGGGGTGAGATGTATCAAATTTTCGTATAGCCTGTAGAGCACTAAGGGAGTCTGAGACTACCACAAATGATGACAGGCATAGATGCGATATGAATAAGTGCTGCAAGAATGGCATACAATTCAGCAGTAAAAATGCTAGCTGAAGATAGTAAATGCCCCCGCACGACGCTGTCCGGAAACACTGCTGCGAATCCGACGCCGTCTGAAGACTTAGAGCCATCTGTGTACACAGCGATGGCATGAGAATGAGAGTGGAAGTGATCAAGAAAAAGAGAGCGGGAAGCCACCGTAGGCAGTTGGGCTTTCGAGCAAGGGAGTGAGAAAGAACAGACCCGAACAGCTGGAACTTCCCAGGGGGGTAGGGAAAAGTGAGATGCTACATGAACATATAAAGGTGGCAACTGAAGGGAAGACAAGAGTGAATGTAGGCGAAGAGAAAAGGGATGGAGCAAACAGGGGCGGCGAACAAATAAAGAATGTCTACTAATATCGGTGACCATTCTATAAATGGAAGGATTGTGGAGATTGTGAGAGCGTATATAGTAGCGAAGGTAATGGGCATCACGGCGATCAGACAAGGATGGAACGTTCGCTGCTGCATAGAGGCTCTCAACAGGGGAAGAGCGAAAAGCACTAAGGCATAAATGTAATCCTTGGGGTTAAGGCTATAGAGTAGCAGGAGAGGCCACTGAATAAATCTGGTCACCATAATCGAGTTTCGATAAAATGAGGGCTGAATGTAGGCGAATTATTATTATAATCAAGGGGGAAGCGCTAAACCCGGAGGATTATACAACGCCTCGGGGGGGGGGGAATGTGGAAGGCATTCAGGCTTAATTCGGGGAACGAATGTAGGTGAATTATTATTATAATCAAAAAAGAAGCGCTAAGCCACAAGGACTATACAGCGCTGCAGGGCAGGAAGGAAGCGAGGGCATCAGGTGGCAAAAGGGAGATGGATGAGTAATAGGTTACGGATAACAGCGGGGCAGTGGATGGTGAAAGGGTAAAGGGCAGCAAGAGACTGAACTAGAATGGGCTGAGGGGAGTGCGAAAAGTATCATCAAAGTTTGTGGAGTAAATCAGTCGTTGTCAAGAAGTCAATAAGAGAGTCAGGATTAAAGGAGGGTCCATCAGCAAGAAGGGAAGGTAAAGAGAGAGTAGTAGAACGAAGACGACGTTGGAGGTAAATTCTGCGTGCTCGTTGATAGAGAGGGCAGTCTAACAGAATGTGGCTAATCGATACTGGAACTTGACACTGCTCACAGAGAGGAACAGGGTGCCTCTCCATGAGATACCCATGAGTAAGACGAGTGTGGCCAATGCGAAGACAGGAGAGAGTGGTCTCCCAACCTCGGCACTGATGACAAGAAGACGGCCAGTAACCTATGCTCGGTTTAATAGAATGAAGTTTGTTACCGAGCAGAGTTGACCAACATTGTTGCCAACGGGTGCGAAGGTGGGTAGCTATTGTAGCAAAATAGTCCAGAAATGGAACACCTCGATAGGAAATTGGTAGGTCATGTACTGCTGACCGCGCAGCAGTGTCTGCCTGTTCATTGCCCTGTACGTCGACATGACCAGGGACCCAACAAAAAACAATATCTTTGTTTGGTAGATACGGCGTAGCCAAAGTTGGATACGGAGAACTAGGGGATGAGATGTATCAAATTTTCGTATAGCCTGTAGAGCACTAAGGGAGTCTGAGACTACTACAAATGATGACACAGGCATAGATGCGATACGAATAAGTGCTGCAAGAATGGCATACAGTTCAGCAGTAAAAATGCTAGCTGAAGATAGTAAATGCCCCCGCACGACGCTGTCCGGAAACACTGCTGCGAATCCGACGCCGTCTGAAGACTTAGAGCCATCTGTGTACACAGCGGTGGCATGAGAATGGGAGTGGAAGTGATCAAGAAAAAGAGAGCGGGAAGCCACCGTAGGCAGTTGAGCTTTCGAGCAAGGGAGTGAGAAAGAACAGACCCGAACAGCTGGAACTTCCCAGGGGGGGTAGGGAAAAAGTGAGATGCTACATGAACATATAAAGGTGGTAACTGAAGGGAAGACAAGAGTGAATGTAGGCGAAGAGAAAAGAGACGGAGCAAACAGGGGCGGCGAAAGAATAAAGAATGTCTACTAATATCGGTGACCATTCTATAAATGGAAGGATTGTGTTGATCGTGAGAGCGTACATAGTAGCGAAGGCAATGGGCATCACGGCGATCAGACAAGGATGGAATATTTGCTTCTGTATAGAGGCTCTCAACAGGGGAAGAGCGAAAAGCACCAAGGCACAAACGTAAGCCTTGGTGATGGATAGAGTTAAGGCTAGAGAGAGTAGCAGGAGAGGCCGCGGAATAAATCTGGTCACCATAATCGAGTTTCGATAAAACGAGGGCTGAATGTAGGTGAAGCAGAGTTCGACGATCAGCTCCCCAGGAAAGATGAGCAAGGGTTTTAAGGTTTAGCCGGCTGTGACAAGTTGCCTTCAAAGTCAGATACTCCAGATTTAATCCCATTTATTTCCCCCCACCCCCTTCAGCTTTGTTTTGCTTAGGGCCAGGACATCCAACTTCTTTTCATTCATAACATCAGCAATCATATGTTTGTCATCCGCACTCCATCCTAATCGGTCTCAAACATTGGATATAAGTCATACATGCCTTTTCCTTTCCACCAGTCCTCACATAAAGGCAGGTACTGGGGGGATTGTGGGGGTTAACTGTGGCCATAAGACTTACAAGCAGCAACCATCTCATTAATAGAAATACTACTTCACTATTTTCTTTCTCCAGTGTCTTTTTTAGAGGACATGCAGAGCTGTATAACCCTTGTGGGTTTAGCACTTAGTTTTGATAAAAATTGAAGAGGATATGAAAAAACAAAGCCCACATTAATGCATTATATTTAAAAAAGCAAAACCTGATGACTGCATATTAAGTAAAAGGTTACAGGATGCAAAAGGATGAAATTGTTTGCACAAGTCAAATCATATGACCTGTCTTGTAGTTCAGAAATATTCTTTTAAATTAAACCAATATGGCCTATGGCCTCTTAGCTAATTCCTTTTCACAAGTTACATCATTTGGGGGTAAGCTAAAATAAAAATTCCTCAAACGAATCCATAAGATATACTTCTAGAGGATTCTACACTTTAATTTTAAAGCAGCCAAACTATGTACTTAAGAATTCATGATAAAATCAGTCATGTACTGTAAATGGATTTTAATAGCACAAATCCCCCCCCCCTTTTTTTTTCCATCGGGATCAAAATTTACTGACCACATATCTATTTCCATTAAAGGTTAACAATGTTGTAACCAAATATTTCAACAATCTCATAAGGTTACATCTTAAAAGGGAGTGATATATTAACATCATTTGGTGACTGACAAAATTCAAGATCCAAATTTCTGAAATATTTAAGGTATTTGAGAAATGAGGAATATAAACATTTCTAAAATGATAAACTGCAGTTAATATCTTAAATATGAAAATATCAACTTATCCTTCTAAGAAACAGATTTCACATTAACTTTGGTTCTATTCGATTCTAGTTGTAGTCTAGCAATCAAAATAACATACTGGAAAGCAAATAAATAAAAGTATAATGCCATTGAAAGACAACAGACAAGGATCAACCGTCTTTAGCTTCACTGGCATTATAAATTCATTTATTATCCTTGTGGATACATTATATTTGGTTATTTTTGTTCCAAGCAACAATCTAACCTAGCCATCCATAAGGTATATAGAGGAATTTGCTAAAAAATATTCTTTGCAGGAAAACTGTTAATAAATAAACATTCTGACTGATTCTTAAAATGATGAATTGGAAAATACATAAATATTTCTTATTACACCAATTATCACAAAAACTTCTATAAAGAAAGAACATAAAAGAATGAAATCTGTGGAATATGTACAATAGATAAAACATTACAAAAGCATGGGCCCATTGTAAACATTCCTGAGGGTCAGATATTGCATATTACTTAAAATATAAAATTGCACCACAAGTGAAATGTTTTACAATTATTTCAAATATTACGTGAGTGCATTAAACATTTGAAGCTTAGCACCTGGTAAGTAGAATTAACCTAAGAGGCTAAAAAGTGTATTTACATTATGAGCAACAAAAAAATGTAAAGGCATAATCACACAGTGTAACCATCACTAATTATGTCTACAATTTGGCACTCATTTAGGTAATTACTCAATGGCACTAATACATGTCAGTATGGGCAGTACCCACAAATATCACTTAGCAAACCACCATCTTTGGTTAGATTTCTATAGCCTCTTCATATCCTCAATGTACGGCCTTTGTTCAGGGAAGAGAAGGATGCTAATTTGATCAAACTTCGCATTTTGCTACGATTTTCTGGCTTCTGCTCTTCTGGGAATCTTGCCTTGTAAACCTCAGGATACAGTGACTTGAACTGTGGGGGGAAAAAAATTATTTGTATATATATAATGTAAATGTTATGCAGGTATAATAAATATTACAATACAGTAGTGTTATATCTTTAGAAAAACTATTTACAGAATATTCAATTCACGAGAATGCACAACAGTAGAAAGTAATATCACTGACTTCTTTAAGTTTCTTCTTTCTTGATTTGGCAGATATTTTTTCATTATCTACAATTTGATCAAGAAGCTGCCCCAGATACTGTTGAGAGCCTGTCATGCGCTGGCGTTCATATTCAGCATTTGATACCTGGCGGCAGTAAGTGAGTATCATGCCCCTGTCTTCTATGGTGGAACCATACACAATCTGCAACGGAACACAGGGAGCATGCTGCTGCTGTCCGCCTGCTAAGCATATACAAGAATGATAAAGTAAAGCTATGCCACCATCACCAAAGTATTAAGGCAATAATACATTAATATACTGATAACTAAAGAAAATCAAGAATTACCAAAGAGTTTGAGGAGTCATGATACCATAAAAAAAAGCAGAACAAGCTCGTCTACAATGTGGAATAAAACATTACAGTACAACAATCTAGGCCAATGATATTTAATCAAGGTGGTAATGATCTATTATTATAATTAACTAAGTAGCTCAAGAGGTCAAGTACTGCAGGTTTAAGACTATACCCACAAGGAAAGCAAGTCCTACAAGCAAAGGTGCAGATTTCTGAGGAAAAATGCATCTAAACAAAATCTCCATAATATCTGAATGAAACATTTTAAAAATAAACCAAAATTACCCATATTACTTTATCAAATAATTAAGACCTCCCACTTCTTACACCAAAAACCCACATATCACTGACATCAACTAGTAATCAGCTCTTTCACAGAGCTCATCTATATATTTTTACTGTTGCAAATGCAATGGAAAAAGTACATCTAAAATCAACAGACCTTCGTACTATGTGCTATTTAACTGCCTGAAATAAAAGGAAAAACAAATTTCAACATCTCTTCCTGTAATGTTGTAGAAAATAATTGCAGAACTGTATTTGGTTACGAATTATGTTTTTAACACAATACAGCTAGCCCTCTACCTTCGAACATTCGTGAAAGCCCATGTGGGAAAGTACGTACGGAAAAAACGCTTCTCGCTGCGTCCCTACTACCCTCCCTCTTACCCCCTCAACAACAGTTTCATGTGTTTAATGATTGTGGTTCAATAGGTTAAGGAAGCAGTATTATCAGGCTAAGTAAATGATATTATATTTTCCTACATATCTGCGCACCAAACATTCGCAAAATTTCAAGATTTGCGAGGTTCTTCATCTCCTAACCCTTGAGAATGTGTATTATAATCATGGGGGAGCACTAAACCAATAGAGATTACACAGCACCTGTGGGGTGGGGAGGGATGGAAGGTATTCGGAAATGGGAGCACAGAATAGCTGTCTCCCAAGGCAGGGTGACCCAAAAAAGAAACAAAGTATATGTATGAAGATGTATGATTGCTTTTTATTAAATTACATTTATATTGGTTTCCATTTGACATTTATACTTGCATAATTACACTCAATGGCAATTCAAAACTATATAAAAAATTTAACACCTGCCATCTTCCATTGAGGTAGGACGACCTCCCTTCCCAAGAAAAAACATTCACCACCATTCAATCCGTCTTGCCAGAAGTGTTCTGACATCACAGTTCTTATGACTCTCCAAACTACCACCCACACCCCAGTGGCAAGCACTGTACTCCCTTCCTCCAAGACTAATCTGGCTAACCAGTGTCACTAAATCCCTTCATAAATATTGGCTTGCTGACACTCCAACACCACACTGTCATATAAACCACCTGCCACCACATACTGAAATCCAATCTAATGTGCTCACACAAGTCTGTTGGAGGTTTAAGCTCAAAATCTCCTTTAACACCCCTCCCCCTCCCTCTAAAAACAATTATGCAATCCTTGGCTTTCAGGAGTCAGAGATTCTTACCTTTACTAATGCATGAAAAATATATAAATTAAAATAAGTAAAATTAAGCATAACTTTGACTTGCTATTAATATTTATGAACATCACTTGCAGATGGACACAAGCACAACTATCAACAACTACTGAATTAAAAGTACACAATGCAGCATGAAGCACAATAATTTAAAGCACTATTAAACAAGGTGAAAATATATGCATCAGTAAAGCTTGCATACAGAATAAATCAGGGTAAGCATGCACTACCACCACTGCAGCAAGCACTTTCACATGCCCAGCAAGGACAGCTACAGTATATATTTACCCTGTGTGCCGTACAGATTCTGGTTCCTGGACGAAATTTGTGCATATAAGAAATAAAGAATTTTTTCCTAAATTGTAAATGCCTTTAAACTGTGAAGAAATCTTCTGGAAAAGGTTGTAAATGAATAACCAGTATATATATAAAAAAAAGCAACTGAACCTTAAAAGCATATAGTATAGTACTGTATGACTAGCTTCTATCATTAATAAATCTTGTGAAAATAAGCATTACACACAAAAATGGCCATGTATTTTCTACACCTACTTTTTTGGGACTAACACTGATATCTTTAAACTATACAGTGAATCAGAATTAATTTCATTTTATGTCATTTCAGAGCAGTCACAAAGTCGAAAGTAAAACGTCAATCCAAAAATCAGTGGTGGTAAAGACACATACTGTAGAACATGTTTCACCCACTAGAGGCTTCATCAAATACTTTACAAGAAACACAAAAAATCATCAGCCTAGAGTGTCAGATGTAGGTTAAGTGACAACCAACAAAAGTGAGGTTTGGATCTGGAGGTTGGTTAATACTGGGAGAGATGTAGATCTATTGGGTCAGATCATAGTAATGTGTGTTATCTATGTTGTTTCAAGATGATATACCTTATACCTTTGAAGAATTTCGAGAGTATATGAATTTGGTAGGGTGTGCAAAAGAAGAAAATTAAAGGTGAATACAGGAAAGAGTAAGGTTATGAGGATAACAAAAAGATTAGGTGATGAAAGATTGAATATCAGATTGGAGGGAGAGAGTATGGAGGAGGTGAACGTATTCAGATATTTGGGAGTGGACGTGTCAGCGGATGGGTCTATGAAAGATGAGGTGAATCATAGAATTGATGAGGGAAAAAGAGTGAGTGGTGCACTTAGGAGTCTGTGGAGACAAAGAACTTTGTCCTTGGAGGCAAAGAGGGGAATGTATGAGAGTATAGTTTTACCAACGCTCTTATATGGGTGTGAAGCGTGGGTGATGAATGTTGCAGCGAGGAGAAGGCTGGAGGCAGTGGAGATGTCATGTCTGAGGGCAATGTGTGGTGTGAATATAATGCAGAGAATTCGTAGTTTGGAAGTTAGGAGGAGGTGCGGGATTACCAAAACTGTTGTCCAGAGGGCTGAGGAAGGGTTGTTGAGGTGGTTCGGACATGTAGAGAGAATGGAGCGAAACAGAATGACTTCAAGAGTGTATCAGTCTGTAGTGGAAGGAAGGCGGGGTAGGGGTCGGCCTAGGAAGGGTTGGAGGGAGGGGGTAAAGGAGGTTTTGTGTGCGAGGGGCTTGGACTTCCAGCAGGCATGCGTGAGCGTGTTTGATAGGAGTGAATGGAGACAAATGGTTTTTAATACTTGACGTGCTGTTGGAGTGTGAGCAAAGTAACATTTATGAAGGGATTCAGGGAAACCGGCAGGCCGGACTTGAGTTCTGGAGATGGGAAGTACAGTGCCTGCACTCTGAAGGAGGGGTGTTAATGTTGCAGTTTAAAAACTGTAGTGTAAAGCACCCTTCTGGCAAGACAGTGATGGAGTGAATGATGGTGAAAGTTTTTCTTTTTCGGGCCACCCTGCCTTGGTGGGAATCGGCCGGTGTGATAATAAAAAAAAAAAATCTACTCTGAGCCCAGCCATGGGCCAAGCTCGTCTGGTGCTCACCTGGTCAACCAGGCTGTTGCTGCTGGAGGCTCACTGCCCCACATATCCATCACAGCCTGGTTGATCTGGCACCTGGTGAAGATACTTGTCTAGTTTCCTCTTCAAGGCTTCAACACTTGTTCCAGCAGTGTTTCTGATATCTTCTGGTAAGATGTTGAAAAGTCTGGGACCCCAGATGTTGATACAGTGTTCCCTTATTGTCCCCACTGCATCCCTGCTCCTCACTGGGTTTATTTTACACTTCCTCCCATCTCTCTCACTCCAGTATGTTATGGCAGTGTGCAGATTTGGGACCACGCCCTCGAGTACCTTCCAGGTATATATTATCATGTACCTCTCCTTCGCTCCAATGAATACATGTTCAAGACTTGCAGGCGTTCCCAGTAGTTTAAGTGCTTTACTGGCTCAATGTGAGCCGTAAACGATCTCTATTTGTTCCAGCTCCGATATTTCTCCTGCCCTGAACGGGGCGGCCAGCACTGAGCAATATTCTAAGTGAGGGAGCACTAGCGATTTGAAGAGTCACCATCGGCACTGTTTCCCTTGTTTTGAAAGTTCTCAATACCCACCCAGTCATCTTCCTGGCTGTCGTGATCTTTGTCTTGTTATGGTCTTTAACCCTTTGAGGGTCGACAGGCCCTCTCCGAAACTCGTTCTCAGGGTCGGCCAAATTTAAAAAAAAAAAAAATTATTTTCTCTTATGAAAAGATAGAGAATCTTTTCCCGATCATAAAGACACCAAAAGTTTGAAATTTGATAGAAAACTTACGGAATTATGCTCTCGCAAAGTTAGCGGTCTCGGCGATGTTTACGCATCGGCGATTTTGCCCACTTTGAGCCCCATTTTCGGCCAATTTCACTGTACTAGTCGACAAAAAACATGAATATTTCGCTAGAACTCCATTTTTTCTATCGAATGGGTGCAAGAAACCACCCATTTATAAATTCAACTATCCAGTACAGTGGTCAGAATTTAGCAATTTTGTCAATTTCACACAAATTTCAAAAGATGCCAATTTCCGAATAGGGTCCAGAATAAACAAGAAAGACATTCCTGGCACTAAAATGACATTTCCTCTAGTCATTAGTCACGTCTCAAGGGCCCTCTTATATTCTTTTGCTTTCCACTTTGAATTTTTATTCTCACAAAAAATATAAGATTTACTGTTATGCAGACTACTGCATTAGTGTAAAAAATGGTATAAATATTATTGGTGCACTTGTAAAAGAATATTAGACTCACCAGTTGACGTGTATTGCACGCTTGGCACGATTTGTTTACTTTTGAAGTTTGGTAAAAATCGAACATTTCTGCTACTTTGAGCTCAATTTCAAGGCACCTTTCATTGTAAAACTTGTCAAAATCATCTCAATTTCTGTAATATGTCTTCCATTCTATAAAATGAGACCAAGAAAACTAGAATACAACAATAAATACCATACGAAAATACACTGCAAAGTCGCTGATTTATTAAAAAAAATGGTCAAAGTTTTTTTTTTCTCATTATGCACTGTGTGCTGCAGGATTTTTTTTAGACTGTGCACACTGACCACATAGACCCATTCTTTCATATGAAGGCCTACCAGCTTTCTCCCACTAGATTTGAGGCCGCTAGAATTTATGAGTACTAGTACGTCAAAAACCCCTACGCGTAAAACGTACTAGTACGACCAAAACCCTCAAAGGGTTAAAAGAAAGGTCCGCTGACATAATTATTCCTAGGTCTTTTATGTGTTCTTCACGTTCTATTTGGTGACCCTCTTGAGTTTTGTATATAGTGCTCCTTTTGAGTTCATTCTTTCCGTACCTAAGCAGCTGGAACTTATCACCATTGAACGTCATGTTGTTTTCCACTGCCCACTGGAAAACCCTGTTTATGTCTTCCTGTACTTTTTCAGTGTCCACCACCATACTGACTTTCATGCTTATTTTAGTGTCGTCTGCAAATGATGATACAAAAGTGTGCCGGGTGTTTTTTGTCTGTCTGCTATGAGGATGAGGAACAGCAGGTGCCAGGACAGTGCCTTGGGGCACTGAGCTTTTACCTCGCTGATGCTGGATCTTGCCCTGTTCACTACTACTTTTTGTGTTCTGTGTTAGGAAACCGAAAATCCATCTGCCTGCCTTCCCCGTAATGCCCATGGCCTTCATTTTGTGCGCTATCACTCCATGATCGCATTTGTCAAACGCCTTTGCAAAATCTGTGTAAATCACATCTGCGTTTTGGTCGTCTTCCAGTACCTCCGTAATTCTGTCATAATGAAGTATGCAATCGGTTTTGATAAAACATACATCCTTCTATTTTGCTCTATGGTGTTGGCAAGGTGAATCAGAGGAAGTCTCAAGGCACCTTTGCTTGGACTTCATGACATGTGCACCACCCTTCAGCATCTCATTTACCTTTATTTTTAAATAGGCATAATTCCACTCTTAATCTTCTACCTTGCTTCACTTGTGTTACCTGCACTTCGTTTGGGTACCACAATAAATATCCAGATGAGATGGGGTGATGAAAAGGAAAACCGAGCAATGATATACGCTGACCCACATGGGAGGCTGTTTGTTTACGTCCATTCACCCTCCTTCACACCCTTCTTTGAATACCTAAAACAAATGATGTTCAGTACATAATGATAGGTCTTCTGCCTGCCAGCCATGGCACTCCTTAACCCTTTTATTGTCCAGACCCATGAAAATATTGCTCTCAGCATCCACATTTAAAAAAAAGAAATTCTACAAGGGTAAACTTTTTCTGAAGGTATTGACACAAAAGGTATGAAATTTGATGGAAAAAACTTATGGACTTACACAGGCACAATGTTACCAGTTTGGACACAATCTATGCATTGGCGATATCGTTCACTTTGAGTCCATTTTAAGCCAATTCCATTGCTCCTTTTGACCAAATTATTAGCTATTTCACTAGCATGCCTTCCATCCTGTTGAGATTGAGCACAAGAAACGACCCATTCAACTATTAGAACTACTCTATATAGCACACAGAAGTTGGTAATTTGGCTAATTTTACACAAAACTAAAAAAATCTAATTTAAAAATAGAGTCCAAAATAAACAATGTAAACATTCCTGGCACCAAAACATTTCCTCTGTTCATTAATCACATTCCAAGGCCTCTCCTATGTTACACTTGCCTTTATTTTGAATTCATAATCAAAAAAATTTGAAGATTTAACATATTTTTCAGATAAAATAAAACCAGGAATAATTGCTCATGATTTGCAGCATCCTAAAAATTGAATCTTTCTTCTTTCTTTCAACAAACCGGCCGTATCCCACCAAGGCAGGGTGGCCCAAAAAGAAAAATTAAAGTTTCTCTTTTTAAATTTAGTAATTTATACAGGAGAAGGGGTTACTAGCCCCTTGCTCCTGGCATTTTAGTCGCCTCTTACAATACTCATAGCTTACGGAGGAAGAATTCTGTTCCACTTCCCCATGGAGAAAAATTGAATCTGTCTTATTAAAAACCCATAAGAGAGACCTATGGAGAGTCAGCAAAAATCTAGTACTAGTTCTGTTACTCCGAGCCCAATTTTAAGCTACTTCCAGTCCTGAAATCACGTCTATTTCAGCAGTATATCTTCCATTCTATCAAATGGTACAAGAAACAGCCAATAAAAACCATCCTGGAAAACACCTCAAAATTGCTATTTTAAGCCACACACAAAGTCAGAACATTATACTTAACTGCCAGAAGTACTTGAAACCAAGCCTAAGCTTGGTTACATCAGTCAGTCTGTTCATATTGCAAGTTGCTCCATAAATGTACTTATCTAAGTTATATTATCATAGTGGGTTATAGATCTACTCAGGCTTCTAACTGCATTCCTGTAACATTCAGTTTCATTTTTTACTTCACTCTTAATACCATTCCTAATGCTAAACACAGATATACCAAAATTATATCTGGATTTTCTTTCAGGGTACATTTTTTGGTTAACATATCAACTTTATCATGAATTGTGCATTAATTCCTTTCTCCTGAATTTTTTAGTATCTATATCTGGCTTGTCCAATAAGCATGTTGTTAGTCATTATGCAAGTCAAGAGCCTTCAGTGATGACACACAATCAGTAATAATCAGTTAAGCTCAGCATCATAAGTTAACTTCAGTGTTATTAATAAGATGGCAAACAATTCAGTTTGCAGTGTAGATGCCAAGTTAATTCTTATGCCTAACTAAACAGAGTTCCTGTTATTCTTAACTTGGAAGGTGCTAACAAGTGCAAATGCTGCCCTGCCAGTAAATTCCTGCTTAGATTTATCAGTGTATATAAACCACATTCATTTTTTGTGCATAGTAAAACACCTAAAGATGGTAACCAACATGTAAACATTGGCAAGTGCCCAACTTATCAATAAGCTGAAAATGACAAACAGATGTTGATTCAGCCCGTCCAGGACCACTACCATGTAAACAGTGAGTCAATATTTACACAAAAGGTATATGCTGTAATAATCAAGCAAAAAAAAAAAAGTGAAAAACTTATGTACAGTGCTTAACTCCAGCAGAGCTTTGTAAAACAAAATTCCATTATGCTGCTAAGACTGTGGAAGATTTCTCCGATAAATTATAATTTCATTCTCATATCAAGAGAAGCTTGATAAGCCATGCAGCAAACAATGTTTCCTGTGCAGTGATATCACAAAACGAAAATATGATGCACATTCAGTTCATAGCCTTTTCAGATAATACTTACCTGGCACCGTTGAATCTGAGAAAGTCTGCGATGCACAAGAACAGCAAGATCTTGCGGGGGACGTAATACTTCCTCATGGTTGTCCATTAAAAACGAGACAATGCGAAGGGACAACACCTCATCATAATCCACTTCTTGGTCACATAAGAGGATACACCGTGTGAATGTGTTCAGTACCTGGTTGGCAAAGAAATACTACTAAAATGTGTATTCTTTTGTTAGTTATGCCTGCCCAATCACTGATCGAGGAAATGGTCACTAATCAAGGGGAGGGGAAATCTGTAGCCTGTAAATTTGGTAATAATTAAAAAAAAAGCAGAAGCATTTCATTAGCAGAGGAAGGGTTCCAGGTCTATTTTTGGTACTTATATGAAATTACATTATATGAATGTATGTTTAGCAACTGATTACTGTAACTGCAATACAAAACACCATGCAGTAACTTCAGCTGGTAGATTTGACTCGGGAGGTAACTAACCAGAGCTCTTGTGCTTTGCTCCTGGTCCAGGGTCAACCTGTCATTACTGGACATTTTACTCATCATGCGGAGAAGAAGATGCAGCTTCCGTCGTCGCACAGGAGCCAAGAGCAGCAACAGCAGCTGAACAGAACTGATGGCAGCATCCTTACCTTCTCTTGTTAGAAGTCCTATAAATAAATACCACATCAGATTTATCTTCAACAACAGAAACTCATTATTGCACAACAGAATAATAAAATTCTCAAGTAATTTGTAAAAATCATGTTATTTACAATCTCAAAAATTTGCAATATACATTTAAGCATAGCTACAGTTCATAAATGCATAAAAATATTATTCACTTTGCCAATTTAAAATGGGTAAAATTTATCAGTACACAATGTTTTCAACTAAGAATTATCCTACACACTATCAGTGAAATTTAAAAATTATCATCTCCACAAATCAGTTAACTATCAAACATTGTTCAGCCCTATGTTCCATTGTAGGCTGCATATGGTTGACTATGCAAACAGTCCTGTATGTGGCATTCACTTTATCGCAACCTTTAAAAACTGCTGCAATTCAGTCTCAACTTGTTACAAATTTCATTTATTGCTACATTAATGGGAACTGTAATTAGCTACTGACACAAAATATACTTAAAATGCATTTATAGATTTAATATTCACATTTGAACAACTACTATTAGAGAATTATTAGAAAATATGTTGTGAAAAATAAAATCTCACTTCAGATTTTAATGTAAAAGTAGTGTGTTGCAGTGTCAGACAAGATGGTATAAACCTTGGTAATAAATACCGACAAGTTGGTTTAGAAAGACACGTAAGCAAACACTATGACATATTTATTAGAAAACGTTTCGGTCCTGGGACCTTGATCACTTCCAACATACAGAGGTAGAAAGGCATTATATATATAGACGGAGAGTGAGGTGTGACGCACGTGACCTGAGGAATGTCATAAGAACATGAGAACATAAGAATGGAGGAACACTGTAGAAGGCCTACTGGCCCATGCGAGGCAGGTCCTTATCAAAACAACCTCCACCATAAACACATCATCTATCAAAGACCTCACTACGAAACGCAGCCCCACACCTCTAACTTCTACAGCAGGCGTCTACACTATCCCCTGTGGGTTCTGTCCCAAGAAATATGTAGGCGAGACAGGCAGAGATCTTGCAGTCCGCTTGAATGAGCATCGAAATGCCTCTAACAGAGACGATGTAAGGTATGCCTGTGTCCTCCACAGAGACTCCACGGGACATTTGATGAACTGGAATGAGGCACAACTCGTTCTCACCGAACCAGACCTCAGACGCCGACGGTGCCTAGAAGCCTCACTAATCGCAGTCACCGACACTATAGAACGCAACACTGGAAACTACAAAATTTCAAAAACATTGGCATACATGATACTTAAGCACCACCAACCCAACAGCACAGGAGTCACATGATTTCAACGTCTACCCGTATTCATCGTAGGCAGAGGTTGTTCTGATAAGGACCTGCCTCGCATGGGCCAGTAGGCCTTCTACAGTGTTCCTCCATTCTTATGTTCTCATGTTCTTATGACATTCCTCAGGTCACGTGCGTCACACCTCACTCTCTGCCAATATATGTAATGCCTTTCTACCTCTGTATGTTAGAAGTAATCAAGGTCCCAGGACCGAAACGTTTTCTAATAAATATGTCATAGTGTTTGTTTACGTGTCTTTCTAAACCAATGTAAAAGTAGCAGCCTCCAATAATACCATGATTGTCCTAATAAGTCTATGTAAGACCCATTTAAAATTAAACAAAAAATGAAAATAACCAAAAAGCTCCCAAGTCATCATTAACCAAAGTCAATATTTTTTTTTTTTTTTTTAACATACTGGCTGTCTCCCACTGAGACAGACAGACAAAAAAAAAAAAAAAAAAAAAACTCGGCATCATTCAACACTTTCGACCTCATTCACACATAATCACTGTCTTTGCAGAGGCATTTAGATGAACAGTTCAGATGTCACTCCATACATCCAATATCCCAAAGTACAGTGCAGGCACTGTACTTTCCACCTCCAGGACTCAAGTCTGGCTAACCAGTTTCCCTCAATCCCTTCACAAAATATTACTCTGCTCACACTCCAACAGCTCGTCAAGTTCCAAAAACCATTTGTCTCCACTCAATCCTATCTAACAAGCTCACACATGGCTGCTGTATGTCCAAGCCACAGTGTAATTACAGTATATAAAACACTTTTTAACATATGAATGCCAAATACAAATTATGATTTAGCTTTAATCTAAATTACTAGTTTTTTCAGTAACATCACTTTCTAAATTCTATATTAATCAACTGTGTCTATATAAACACTTCCTTCCTATGAATGTCATGCAAAAAATAAACATTAAATACAAAAAACAAGGAACAAAAGTACTGGATTAACATTGAGTCAACCACTCACAAAGTCAACCTTCAGATTTTAAGGTTAGGAGCTAAAACTAACTGCATTAACACAAACAAGTGATGTTATACACACCAGATAAGTTTCGAAGTAACTTTCTGAGAGATGTTATTTACCAAACCATGCTAATTAATGTTAATGAGCCACAATAAACATTGCATTAATGATTAGAGCCATGCATTGCAAAAGTGGTGCCAAGAGAAACAAGCTGACCAGTGCTTACAGAGGGAAAACTGTTTTAAAACAATCTTTTATGTACCCAAGTATGTGGCAGCAGACATTCAAAATGTCCTTTTAATTATTCATCTTCATGTGACTCTCACTGAATACTAAACTGCACAAAACAAGTCTAAAATCATAAGCCCCTATTTTATCTCCACTTGGGCACATTACAATTAAACCTACTAGTGTAATCAACTTATGAAAAAAAAAAATTTTAATGGTTACAGCTGATCTTTTAAAATTTCACTGACAGTCACATCGATCTATGTCATTGGAATTACTGTCAGTGCCACTGATCTATGCATTAATCACAGTCTCCTCAAATTTACAGCAAGCAGCAAATTTTTGTCCAGATATGAGAGAATGGGTCTGTGCAACAGGTGTGCACAGTATAAAACAAATCCTGCCCCCTCACATTCCATGACAGGAAAAGTTAACCTCTGACTCTGTATTTGGGTAAAAAAGTGAAACTGGGGTGTTTTCTAGGTTGGGTTTTCATGGTTTTAGAGGCTATTTCTTAGTGTCAATAAACAGAATGGAAGACATATTAGTGAAAAGGGGTAAATTTTGATTGGTTTCAGACTGGAAATGACCTGCAATAGGCCTCAAAATAGCAGAAATCATAGATTTGGGCAATTTTCCTGAAGACTGGATAAGAGTTCCCAAACCTTTCCTCTCCCAAATCTGTTTTATGGGCTTTTACTAAATCTACTTCAATTACTCGGATGACCTAAACTATGACCAAGCATTCTTGATTAGACTTTATTACCCCAGAAAGATGGAAACTACAAGTTATTTTTTGGATGGTGATGTTATAAATGAGAGGCCTGAGGATATGATTAAAAAAGAGAGGAAAGATTGTTTTAGTGGCTGCAATGCCTTCAGTGTATGCTTAGGACTGCTTTTAAATTTGAAATCGTTGAAAGTAGTGTAAAATGGGCCAAATTACTAACTTCTGGAACTTAACCCTTTCACTGCTGAGACCCCTGCTCAACTGCTCAAAAACTTGCTCTGTCGAAGAATTTTCAAACACAAATATATACACCTACCATCCGACTTACGACCTGCTCGACTTACGACCACTCGACTTACGACCGTGTTTTTTATGCCAAATTTCTGGGAAATAAACAACTATTTGTGTTGTATGCGGTGTTTATCCTAAACCTTACAGTATAAAATACAGTACTAACAACATAAGAAGTAAAGTAAAACATGAAATACCAAAATAAAACAATAAAATAAAGTCATTACAAAAATGTTTTGTTGATATTCAGCAGAAAAGTTCGACTTACGACCATTTCGACTTACGACGGGTTTCTCGGAACTGAACTCGGTTGTAAGTCGGATGGTAGGTGTATATATAAATAAATAAATAAATAAATAAATAATTTATTATTTATTATTATCACACTGGCCGATTCCCACCAAGGCAGGGTGGCCCGAAAAAGAAAAACTTTCACCATCATTCACTCCATCACTGTCTTGCCAGAAGGGTGCTTTACACTACAGTTTTTAAACTGCAACATTAACACCCCTCCTTCAGAGTGCAGGCACTGTACTTCCCATCTCCAGGACTCAAGTCCGGCCTGCCGGTTTCCCTGAACCCCTTCATAAATGTTACTTTGCTCACACTCCAACAGCACGTCACTAAATAAATAAATAAATAAATAAATAAATAATCGGGCGAGATATAAGCGACTATTGGTAGAAAGGTGGGCTAGTGCAAAGATGAGTAGTGGGGGGGCTGAAGAGGGTTGGAATAGTTTTAAAAATGCAGTATTAGAATGTGGGGCAGAAGTTTGTGGTTATAGGAGGGTGGGGGCAGGAGGAAAGACAAGTAATTGGTGGAATGATGAAGTAAAGGGTGTGATAAGAGAAAAAGGTAGCTTACGAGAGGTTTTTACAAAGCAGAAGTGTTATAAGAAGAGCAGAGTATATGGAGAGTAAAAGAAAGGTGAAGAGAGTGGTGAGAGAGTGCAAAAGGAGAGCAGATGAAAGAGTGGGAGAGGCACTGTCAAGAAATTTTAATGAAAATAAGAAAAAATTTTGGAGTTAAACAAGTTAAGAAAGCCTAGGGAAAGTATGGATTTGTCAGTTAAAAACAGAGTAGGGGAGTTAGTAGATGGAGAGAGGGAGGTATTAGGTAGATAGCGAGAATATTTTGAGGAACTTTTAAATGTTGAGGAAGAAAGGGAGGCGGTAATTTCATGCACTGGCCAGGGAGGTATACCATCTTTTAGGAGTGAAGAAGAGCAGAATGTAAGTGTGGTGAAGGTACGTGAGGCATTACGTAGAATGAAAGGGGGTAAAGCAGCTGGAACTGATGGGATCATGACAGAAATGTTAAAAGCAGGGGGGGATATAGTGTTGGAGTGGTTGGTACTTTTGTTTAATAAATGTATGAAAGAGGGGAAGGTACCTAGGGATTGGCAGAGAGCATGTATAGTCCCTTTATATAAAGGAAAAGAGGACAAAAGAGATTGTAAAAATTATAGAGGAATAAGTTTACTGAGTATACCAGGAAAAGTATACGGAAGGGTTATAATTGAAAGAATTAGAGGTAAGACAGAATGTAGGATTGCGGATGAGCAGGGAGGCTTCAGAGTGGGTAGGGGATGTGTAGATCAAGTGTTTACATTGAAGCATATATGTGAACAGTATTTAGATAAAGGTAGGGAAGTTTTTATTGCATTTATGGATTTAGAAAAGGCATATGAAAAGAAGTAAATGCTAGGGTGTTTGGGAGAGGGGTAGGATTAAGTTATGGGGAATCAAATTCAAAATGGGAATTGACACAGTTACTTTTTGCTGATGATACTGTGCTTATGGGAGATTCTAAAGAAAAATTGCAAAGGTTAGTGGATGAGTTTGAGAATGTGTGTAAAGGTAGAAAGTTGAAAGTGAACATAGAAAAAAGTAAGGTGATGAGGGTATCAAATGATTTAGATAAAGAAAAATTGGATATCAAATTGGGGAGGAGGAGTATGGAAGAAGTGAATGTTTTCAGATACTTGGGAGTTGACGTGTCGGCGGATGGATTTATGAAGGATGAGGTTAATCATAGAATTGATGAGGGAAAATAGGTGAGTGGTTCGTTGAGGTATATGTGGAGTCAAAAAACGTTATCTATGGAGGCAAAGAAGGGAATGTATGAAAGTATAGTAGTACCAACACTCTTATATGGATGTGAAGCTTGGGTGGTAAATGCAGCAGCGAGGAGACGGTTGGAGGCAGTGGAGATGTCCTGTCTAAGGGCAATGTGTGGTGTAAATATTATGCAGAAAATTCGGAGTGTGGAAATTAGGAGAAGGTGTGGAGTTAATAAAAGCATTAGTCAGAGGGCAGAAGAGGGGTTGTTGAGGTGGTTTGGTCATTTAGAGAGAATGGATCTAAGTAGAATGACATGGAAAACATATAAATCTATAGGGCAAGGAAGGAGGGGTAGGGGTCGTCCTCGAAAGGGTTGGAAAGAGGGGGTAAAGGAGGTTTTGTGGGCTAGGGGCTTGGACTTCCAGCAAGCGTGCATGAGCGTGTTAGATAGGAGTGAATGGAGGCGAATGATACTTGGGACCTGACGATCTGTTGGAGTGTGAGCAGGGTAATATTTAGTGAAGGGATTCAGGGAAACCGGTTATGTTCATATAGTCGGACTTGAGTCCTGGAAATGGGAAGTACAATGCCTGCACTTTAAAGGAGGGGTTTGGGATATTGGCAGTTTGGAGGGATATGTTGTGTATCTTTATAAGTATATGCTTCTAAGCTGTTGTATTCTGAGCACCTCTGCAAAAGCAGTGATAATGTGTGAGTGTGGTGAAAGTGTTGAATGATGATGAATGTATTTTCTTTTTGGGGATTTTCTTTCTTTTTTGGGTCACCCTGCCTCGGTGGGAGACGGCCGATTTGTTAAAATATATATATATATATATATATATATATATATATATATATATATATATATATATATATATATATATATATATATATATATATATATATATATATATATATATATATATTTCACCATCATTCACTCCATCACTGTCTTGCCTGAAGGGTGCTCTACACTACAGTTTTTAAACTGCAACATTAACACCCCTCCTTCAGAGTGCAGGCACTGTACTTCCCATCTCCAGGACTCAAGTCTGGCCTGCCGGTTTCCCTGAACCCCTTCATAAATGTTACTTTGCTCACACTCCAACAGCACGTCAAGTATTAAAAACCATTTGTCTCCATTCACTCCTATCAAACACGCTCACGCACGCCTGCTGGAAGTCCAAGCCCCTCGCACACAAAACCTCCTTTACCCCCTCCCTCCAACCTTTCCTAGGCCGACCCCTACCCCGCCTTCCTTCCACTACAGACTGATACACTCTTGAAGTCATTCTGTCTCGCTCCATTCTCTCTACATGTCCGAACCACCTCAACAACCCTTCGTCAGCCCTCTGGACAACAGTTTTGGTAATCCCGCACCTCCTCCTAACTTCCAAACTACGAATTCTCTGCATTATATTCACACCACACATTGCCCTCAGACATGACATCTCCACTGCCTCCAGCCTTCTCCTCGCTGCAACATTCATCACCCATGCTTCACACCCATATAAGAGCGTTGGTAAAGCTATACTCTCATACATTCCCCTCTTTGCCTCCAAGGACAAAGTTCTTTGTCTCCACAGATTCCTAAGTGCACCACTCACCCTTTTCCCCTCATCAATTCTATGATTCACCTCATCCTTCATAGACCCATCCGCTGACACGTCCACTCCCAAATATCTGAATACATT
>NC_091345.1:6168725-6241225 GCF_038502225.1 Cherax quadricarinatus | reverse complement strand
ATTCTGTCTTACCTCTAATTCTTTCAATTATAACCCTACCGTATACTTTTCCTGGTATACTCAGTAAACTTATTCCTCTATAATTTTTACAATCTCTTTTGTCCCCTTTCCCTTTATATAAAGGGACTATACATGCTCTCCGCCAATCCCTAGGTACCTTCCCCTCTTTCATACATTTATTAAACAAAAGTACCAACCACTCCAACACTATATCCCCCCCTGCTTTTAACATTTCTGTCATGATCCCATCAGTTCCAGCTGCTTTACCCCCTTTCATTCTATGTAATGCCTCACGTACCTCCACCACACTTACATTCTGCTCTTCTTCACTCCTAAAAGATGGTATACCTCCCTGGCCAGTGCATGAAATTACCACCTCCCTTTCTTCCTCAACATTTAAAAGTTCCTCAAAATATTCTCGCCATCTACCTAATACCTCCCTCTCCCCATCTACTAACTCCCCTACTCTGTTTTTAACTGACAAATCCATACTTTCCCTAGGCTTTCTTAACTTGTTTAACTCACTCCAAAATTTTTTCTTATTTTCATTAAAATTTCTTGACAGTGCCTCTCCCACTCTTTCATCTGCTCTCCTTTTGCACTCTCTCACCACTCTCTTCACCTTTCTTTTACTCTCCATATACTCTGCTCTTCTTATAACACTTCTGCTTTGTAAAAACCTCTCGTAAGCTACCTTTTTCTCTTTTATCACACCTTTACTTCATCATTCCACCAATCACTCCTGTTTCCTCCTGCCCCCACCCTCCTATAACCACAAACTTCTGCCTCACATTCTAATACTGCATTTTTAAAACTATTCCAACCCTCTTCAACCCCCCACTACTCATCTTTGCACTAGCCCACCTTTCTGCCAATAGTCGCTTATATCTCGCCCGAACTTCCTCCTCCCTTAGTTTATACACTTTCACCTCCCTCTTACTTGTTGTTGCCACCTTCCTCTTTTCCCATCTACCTCTTACTCTAACTGTAGCTACAACTAAATAATGATCCGATATATCAGTTGCCCCTCTATAAACATGTACATCCTGGAGCCTACCCATCAACCTTTTATCCACCAATACATAATCTAACAAACTACTTTCATTACATGCTACATCATACCTTGTATATTTATTTATCCTCTTTTTCATAAAATATGTATTACTTATTACCAAATTTCTTTCTACACATAGCTCAATTAAAGGCTCCCCATTTACATTTACCCCTGGCACCCCAAATTTACCTACTACTCCCTCCATAACATTTTTACCCACTTTAGCATTGAAATCCCCAACCACCATTACTCTCACACTTGATTCAAAACTCCCCACGCATTCACTCAACATTTCCCAGAATCTCTCTCTCTCCTCTACACTTCTCTCTTCTCCAGGTGCATACACGCTTACTATAACCCACTTTTCACATCCAATCTTTATTTTACTCTACATAATCCTTGAATTTATACATTTGTAGTCCCTCTTTTCCTGCCATAGCTTATCCTTCAACATTATTGCTACTCCTTCTTAAGCTCTAACTCTATTTGAAATCCCTGATCTAATCCCATCTATTCCACTCCATTGAAACTTTTCCACCCCCTTCAGCTTTGTTTCACTTAAAGCCAGGACATCCAGTTTCTTCTCATTCATAACCTCCACAATCATCTCTTTCTTATCATTTGCACAACATCCACGCACATTCAGACTTCCCACTTTGACAATTTTCTTCTTCTTATTCTTTTTAGTAATCTTTACAGGAAAAGGGGTTACTAGCCCATTGTTCCCGGCATTTTAGTTGACTTTTACAACACGCATGGCTTACGGAGGAAAGATTCTTATTCCACTTCCCCATGGATATAAAAGGAAAAGTAATAAGACCAAGAACTATTAAGATAAAATCAAAGAAAACTCAGATGAGTGTGTATAAATAAACGTGTACATGTATGTGTAGTGTGACCTAAGTGTAAGTAGAAGTAGCAAGACATGCCTGTAATCTTGCATATTTATGAGACAGACAAAAGACACCAGCAATCCTACAATCATGTAAAACAATTACAGGCTTTCGTTTTACACTCACTTGGCAGGACGGTAGTACCTCCCTGGGTGGTTGCTGTCTACCAACCTACTACCATACAAATATATTTTTTTTTTTTTTTTCAACAAGTCGGCCGTCTCCCACCGAGGCAGGGTGACCCAAAAAAGAAAGAAAATCCCCAAAAAGAAAATACTTTCATCATCATTCAACACTTTCACCACACTCGCACACCATCACTGTTTTTGCAGAGGTGCTCAGAATACAACAGTCTAGAAGCATACACATATAAAGATACACAACATATCCCTCCAAACTGCCAATATCCCAAACCCCTCCTTTAAAGTGCAGGCATTGTACTTCCCATTTCCAGGACTCAAGTCCGACTATATGAAAATAACCGGTTTCCCTGAATCCCTTCACTAAATATTACCCTGCTCACACTCCAACAGATCGTCAGGTCCCAAGTACCATTCGTCTCCATTCACTCCTATCTAACACGCTCACGCACGCTTGCTGGAAGTCCAAGCCCCTTGCCCACAAAACCTCCTTTACCCCCTCTCTCCAACCCTTTCGAGGACGACCCCTACCCCGCCTTCCTTCCCCTATAGATTTATATGCTTTCCATGTCATTCTACTTTGATCCATTCTCTCTAAATGACCAAACCACCTCAACAACCCCTCTTCTGCCCTCTGACTAATACTTTTATTAACTCCACACCTTCTCCTAATTTCCACACTCCGAATTTTCTGCATAATATTTACACCACACATTGCCCTTAAACAGGACATCTCCACTGCCTCCAACCGTCTCCTCGCTGCTGCATTTACCACCCAAGCTTCACACCCATATAAGAGTGTTGGTACTACTATACTTTCATACATTCCCTTCTTTGCCTCCATAGATAACGTTTTTTGACTCCACATATACCTCAACGCACCACTCACCTTTTTTCCCTCATCAATTCTATGATTAACCTCATCCTTCATAAATCCATCCGCCGACATGTCAACTCCCAAGTATCTGAAAACATTCACTTCTTCCATACTTCTCCTCCCCAATTTGATATCCAATTTTTATCTAAATCATTTGACACCCTCATCACCTTACTCTTTTCTATGTTCACTTTCAACTTTCTACCTTTACACACATTCCCAAACTCATCCACTAACCTTTGCAATTTTTCTTTAGAATCTCCCATAAGCACAGTATCATCAGCAAAAAGTAACTGTGTCAATTCCCATTTTGAATTTGATTCCCCAAAACATATATATATATATATATATATATATATATATATATATATATATATATATATATATATATATATATATATATATATATATATATATATATATATATATATATATATATATATATATATATATATATATATATATATATATATATATATACGTGTATATATATATATTTTTTTTTTTTTTTTTTTTTTCAACAAGTCGGCCGTCTCCCACCGAGGCAGGGTGACCCAAAAAAGAAAGATATATATATATATATATATATATATATATATATATATATATATATATATATATAATATATATTATATATATACGTATATATATATATTTATTTATTTATTTCTCACAGGTAGTAGGTTGGTAGACATCAACCACCCAGGGAGGTACTACCATCCTGCCAAGTGAGTGTAAAACGAAAGCCTGTAATTGTTTTACATGATGGTAGGATTGCTGGTGTCTTTTGTCTGTCTCATAAATATGCAAGATAACAGGTACATCTTGCTACTTCTACTTACACTTAGGTCACACTACACATAAATGTACGTACAAGCATACAGTAGGGCCCCACTTATACGGCAGGTTAGGTTCCAGGCTATCGCCGTAAAGTGGAACACCCTTTTTTTCCACTTATAAATGCATACAAATACTAGATAACAAGTTTACACTAACATACATTAAGTTAGCAATAGAACTGGGCATCAAAAAACAATAAAAAAGTACAATACACATACAGTGCACTCATTACTTACCTTAAAATATTTAGTCTTAATCTAGGGTGAGACAAGTAGTATTTATTGTAAGAAATCAAGTGTGGTATGTATGGTAGTCAGCCAGGCTACCATACCAGTCCACCCCACCTACACATAATATTCTATCACATTTAAGCATCCCAGAGTGATAAAATGCATATACAGTTTACTCATTACTTACCTTAAAATATTTGTAGTCTTAATCTAGGGTGAGATGAGTAGTATTTATTGTAAGAAATCAAGTGTCGTATGTATGGTAGTCAGCCAGGCTACCATACCAGGCTACCCCACCTACACATACTATTCTATGATATTTAAGCATCCCAGAGTGATAAAATGTATATACAGTTCACTCATTACTTACCTTAAAATATTTGTAGTCTTAATGTAGGGTCAGGAGTAAGTAAATGAGATAAAACAAATAAAAGAGAAAGAATGAGTGCATGAGAGAGGACAGGCTCAGAGTTATGTAAACAAACCAGGCAAAGGTAAGTTTTGTAAACAAACAAAGTGTACACGACTGGTTTGTGTACAAGTTACATTGTGTACAAGTTGTCTCTACATTGATACGGTAGAATAAAAAAAAAAGAACACTCCCATTCTCATGTAACACCATTTTTAGAAGAAATGACGCTCTGAGTGAAGACAATGGAAATAAGTCACTCTGTCTGACTTTTTTGGGTTATCCTAGGTTCTCTACACATATGCTGTTATGTATGATAATCTATGTAACTATTTGTGTATACCTGAATAAACATACATACATACGAAAGGAATAATTTTCTACAGTTACCCCCAGTAACACATTTTCTATGTTAGATTAGAGAAAATGTTATTCTTGCCGTCACTTGGACAAGTTATCTGGCTACCACATCTCATATTTATGTTTATTTATTCTATTGTGGGGTGTATTTACCATCTTCATATGTTATGTATCGTGTTAATTATATAATTTTGAAAAAAATATCATGGATGGATTAATGAAAATGTGTATATTAACGTAATATACGACATTTAATGAGACTCGGTGATTATTATTATTATCATCATTTCTAATATGGCGTCACTTGTGCAAGTCGTCTGCTACCACATCTCATATTTATGTTTATTTATTCTACTGTGGGGTGTATTTATCATATTTATATGTTATACATTGTGTTTATTATATAATTTTGAAAAAATATCATAGATGGATTAATGAAAATGTGTATATTAACGTAATACACGACATTTAAATGAGACTCGGTGATTATTATTATTACTAATATGACGTCTGGAGACCTAAGACACTCTTACTGATTTTAATGTGTACCTGCATGCCAGTACAGTATGTAAGTTTATTTAAGTACAGGTATACATAAGTATAATTATCAGAGTACCTGGAGTTTACCTGGAGAGAGTTCCGGGGGTCAACGCCCCCGCGGCCCGGTCTGTGACCAGGCCTCCTGGTGGATCAGAGCCTGATCAACCAGGCTGTTGCTGCTGGCTGCACGCAAACCAACGTACGAGCCACAGCCCGGCTGGTCAGGAACCGACTTTAGGTGCTTGTCCAGTGCCAGCTTGAAGACTGCCAGGGATCTGTTGGTAATCCCCCTTATGTATGCTGGGAGGCAATTGAACAGTCTCAGGCCCCTGACACTTATTGTATGGTCTCTTAACGTGCTAGTGACACCCCTGCTTTTCATTGGGGGGATGTTGCATCGTCTTCCAAGTCTTTTGCTTTCGTAGTGAGTGACTTAAAATTTTGGAGTTTCCAGACATAATGGACAGTGCTTATGGATCTCACAGAGAATGTAAACAAACGGGGTGGGGCGTGGTGACCGTATTAGAAAGTCAGGTGGGGGAGCTGTGTAGCGAGTTTTGGTCATAATTTGAAATGACCGTATTAGCGGAACGCCGTAAAGCGGGGCCCTACTGTGTATATATGTACACACCCCTCTGGGTTTTCTTCTGTTTTCTTACTAGTTCTTGTTCTTGTTTATTTCCTGTTCTCTCCATGGGGAAGTGGAACAGAATTCTTCCTCCGTAAGCCATGCGTGTTGTAAGAGGCAACTAAAATGCCGGGAGCAAGGGGCTAGTAACCCCTTCTCCTCTATATATTACTTACTAAATGTAAGAGGAGAAACTTTTGTTTTTCCTTTTGGGCCACCCCGCCTCGGTGAGATACGGCAGGTGTGTTGAAAGAAAGAAGATACTATATATACAGGTACCATCCAACTTACGACAGAGTTCGGTTCCCATAAACCGGTCATAAGTTGAAATGGACGTAAGTCGAACCTTACTACTGAATATCAACATCACATTTTTGTAATGACTTTTATTTTATTGTTTTATTTTGGTATTTCATTTTTTTGCTTCACTTTTTATGCTGTTAGTACTGTATTTTATACTGTAAGGTTTAGGATAAATGCTGTGTACAACACAAACAGTTGTTTATTTCTCAGAAATTTGCCATAGAAAACAAGGTCGTAAGTAAAATGGTCGTATGTCAAGCAGGTCGTAAGTCGGATGGTAGGTGTATATATATATTTTCCAGTGGTAAGGACACCAAAAGTACGAAATTTGATGGAAAACTTATGGAATTATGCTCTCGCAAAGTTAGCAGTCTTGGCAATACTTAAGCATTGGCGATTTTGCCCCTTTTGAGCCCTATTTTCGGCCAATTCCATTGTTCCAGCCGACCAAACTCATAGCTATTTCGCTAGAACTCCATTTGTTCTATCAAGCAAGAGCAAGAAACTGCCCATTTGCTGAGTTCAACTACCCAATAAAGAGATCAGAAATTGGTAATTTGGCCAATTTCATACACAATCCAAGTAATGCCAATCTCAAAACAGGGGCCAGAATAAACAATGCAGACATTCCTAGCACTAAAATAACATTTTCTCTGTTCATTTGTCACATCTCCAGGCCCCTCTTATATTATGCTTGTTTTCCATTTTGAATTTTTATTCACACAAAAAATAGAAGATTTACTGTCGTGTAGACTACTGCATTATTGTAAAAATGGTATAAATAATATCAGCGCATTTGTGGAAGCATATCAGACCCACCAGTTGGCATGTATTGGACGAGTGGTGTGATTTGTTTATTCTTGAACAACGGCAAAAATCGAACATTTCCGCTACTTTGAGTTCAATTTCAAGGTACAGCACTTTTAGTCCGAAAATCATTCAAAATCATCTCTATTTCTGTAGTGTATCTTCCATTCTATCAAGTGAGACCAAGAAAACGAGAATACAACCAAAAATACCATACAAAAATACACCTCAAAGTCAGGGTCTTAAACCAAAAACATGGTACAGCAGGATTTTTTTTTTATATTGTGCACTTACCACATAAACCCATTCTTTCATATCTAGGCCCCAAATTTACCACCTACAGCTTATCTGAGTGAGCTGAGCTCATGGCACATTACTATGGCATGGACAGTGACCTGAAAGACGTAGTACTACGGCACGGCCAGTGAAAGGGTTAAAACAACCAATTTGGTTTCTGAGCTAGATAAAAAGTTAAAATTTGTTGCATAGTGGAATTAATCACCACAAAATAAAATGACTTCACTGCAAACAATAAGAGAACCAAATTCATCAAGAAATATGGGATCTGTGCCACTAGTGCCAGGATGATACACAACCACCAGTCTCATAATCTGCTGATGACAATTAACTGCTACTTTCATTACCTCAACTGACACAACAGACTGACCTGTTTTAGATTAACTCTGACTTTCCTCCTGTCAATAAATGGCATCAGCACTGAAATATCACTCATAAAAAAATAAAAATAATAAAACTACATTTTATAAACAATGGACATGTTTAAATTCCTAGCTACAGCATTACAAAATAATGACTAGTCAGAATTACTCATACATACTTGACAATAAATCGTCAAGGTAGTGCCAAACGTACCAAGCCTGTTATGTATAAATTTCTGTTGGACTAACTTAAATGGAATATCATAAGTGCTCTGCCTCTTGGGTACTCTCTCTCTTATTCAAAAATTCTTGTTAAAACAATCATTACCTTTATCACTGATATCTTCATAACTGACTTCTTACTACTTATCACCCATAAGCTTAATGTTAAGGAAAAAAAATTCTATTTCTATATGCATCTGCTTTTTACCATAGCCAAAAAAGAAAACTCAGCATGATTTTACCACCTCCAGGGCTGAAAATGCCAATAAAAAATTACACATTCAATGAAGTCTTAGTAACACCATTAAAAGAAATTCAGGGAAGCTTTCAAAATTAAGCCATGATTGATATGTGAATGGGAAATATTAACCATGAATAGAACATGCCTAGCATGGGCCAGTAAGCATACTGTATTGCTTCCTCTATTCTTATGTATCAAGTTATTTTTGAGACACACACTGAATATAGAATAGGAAGACGTGATATGACAAACACATGCAGGGAATACAAGAACAGATTATTACCGTTATTAAGTTATTCAATAACAGTAAGCAGTTTCAGCAAGAATAATTAGTTGTTGAAATAATTAAAATTTGCTTGGCCTAAATTCTTCTTACGTTTAAAGCTTCAAAATAAAATACAGATGAAGAAGGTATCGTTTAGTATCTTAGTTAAAAGAAATGAGCAGCAAATACAATTTAGAAAAAAAATTATACAATGAATGAAGCAAGCACGAGCAGCATACCAGGCAGACAAGCTTTGCTCCCATAGTAAAACTCGATCCCTTTCCTGCGCCCAATGAGACGCTTACTTGGGGAGGAGTGGTAGTGACGCCACACTCCCCCCTTAGCAAATGGGGGCACTTGTCCGTATGGAGTTCGGTCGGCCCATTTGTCACTTAGCTCATTAGCAGATGACGACAGTTGCTTGGAGAAGTCTGACACATTTTCATAGTCGTGTATCCTACGAGACTCTGAAATGTTTAATGTACAGTAATTAACAGACACAAATAAAAGGAATTAAAAAAAATATAATGAAAAAGAAAACCACGAAACAGGGCGAGTAAAAAAAAAAGAAAAAAGGAAAACATTAAGTAGGAGAAATAATGCAACAGTGGACAGAATACTATTACAAGGATTGTGAGGCACACTATGTATTTCCCAATCAATCAAAAACCAATCACACAAGATCTAGTAGTGCATTGTATGCACTTGCATTATTCTATGGGAATTATGTCAGCTGACAATTGCTCATGATTTCTGTGAACAATGAAATGTTACACACAAAAAAAAAAAAAAAAAAAATTCATCTTGGCATCAAAATCAGGATTATTTAGAGGGGGTAAAAAAAAAAAAGTACATACTGTATATCTGTCCTCAACTTATAAATATATAAAGTACGTAAATAACAAAAAAAGGCACAATACCGTGACTGGAACGATACACAAATAACCCGCACATAGAAGAGAGGAGCTTACGACGACGTTTCGGTCTGACTTGAACCATTTACAAAGTCACTTTGTAAATGGTCCAAGTCGTGTGACTGTGTAAATGGTCCAAGTTGGACTGAAACATCGTCGTAAGCTCCTCTCTTCTGTGTGGGTTATTTGTGTATACAGTACGTCCCTTATGTACAATGTTAATGCACTTGTGAAAAATTTTAAATTGAGGTATGGAACTTTGAACTTATTTTCTCATTCAGAACTCTTCCTTTTCATTTACAGTTATTAAACCTTGTTTAATTAATGTGTACATGTTAATTAAACAGATTAGAACTACAGTGGACCCCCGGTTAACGAACTTTTTTCATTCCAGTAGTATGTTCAGGTGCCAGTACTGACCGAATTTTTTCCCATAAGGAATATTGTGAAGTAGATTAGTCCATTTCAGACCCCCAAACATAAACGTACAAACGCACTTACATAAATACACTTACATAATTGGTCGCATTTGGAGGTGATCGTTAAGCGGGGGTCCACTGTACTAATAAATATACGTGTGTGGATGTATAGGGCAGGGCAGCAGCTGAGCTGTCTCCTAGTCTTATTCTACTTCTGTTCATTGCACTCTCTCTTGCATCATGTCTAGCACAATACTCTCTGCACACATTCGCCAATCCCTCGCTGTTGTAACCGAGTGTGTGCTGTTGGAGGATTTGGGCAAAAGATGTTGAGGGGATGATAACAGCTGGACTGCCTCCCTCTTGCAATTTCACCCTCCTATTCAAGCCCACCCTCTCTTGCATAGTATCTAATTTTTAAGATTCATTATGCAGTCTCAGCATTCCCCCTCTGTTGTGGTAAAAGCAGCAGGCACGGGAAGGTCGTGGTAACGACAATAACTGTGTGGGGACGGGTGCACGATGAGAGACGAGCTGCCATTTTCACACACTTTGCTTACTGCTGCATCAGTAAACTGGCAGCAGCCACTACAGCCCAAAAGAACTACGTAACTTTTTAAACCACAGGCTTCAACCAATCCCTATGAAAAAATGTGAACTTAACACAAGTACATTAAAAAAACACAAAATACCAACCCAATGATAAAAAATTAACAGCAAAAATATTTATAAATTAGCTTTAATAGAAACTGTAAATGTTAAACCTATAGTTCTTCAACAATCATTATCATACAGATGTGAGCTCTATATATCAATAAAATGAGCATATACAAGGAATGAAAACATTCAGAAAAATAAAAAGAGAACACAAAATTTATCTAAAATAATTTCCTTGAATATTTGGAATGATCATATATGCAGAACAGCATTCACAAAGTAATAATTGGTTCTCAAGTGCCAATATCAATATCAGAACAACAGGCCGACACCTGCTCTATAGACGGTCAATGGCTACAAAACAAGACAATGGCAGAGACAAACCTTATTGAAATGTTTCATCTGTGGACAGGTTTCTTCAGTCACTGACTGAAGAAGCCTATCCACTGATGAAAAGTCTCGATAAAGTTCCTCTATGTATTTGTGTCTTTTTTCATTACTTGCTGGCTTCGTCCAATTTGTCTCCATCCAGTCAATGAATGTATAAGAAAACCAATTCTTTCCTTGTACTACATGTTCCTAGTGATGACAACCTCATTCTGGCTACAGTATTATATCATACTTGCATACTAGTTTAAGTCTATAAATATGAAAATACTTTACATGAAATATCATATAATAGCCAAACATTTTAAGTTTATATGAAACAAACTTGCACGAGTGTTATTTTTGCCAACTTACTATACTGAACATACTTATTTCTTACCTTGCAATTGTGATGCTGAATAAATGCCTCCCATTCCACTTACTGGGCGTACAGACCTTGGTGGAACTGGAGGACCTGGAGGATTTGATGGGCTGTTCCTACTTGGCTGTGATAAGACAGAATGGTACACACTAAATCCTGATGAAGATAAACTATGACTTAGACATCCATCAGCTGTACTGTGTCTTCGTCGGAGGACTTCAGTCCGAGGTATTGAAGAATGCTCCTGTCTTTTAGAGTAACCATAAACAGGGGACACAGAGCACTGATGCATCACAGCTGTGTGTGAACATGTAGTGGGAGGGCCTGAGAAAGTGTTTCCCGAATCAACTGTGTCAATACTGTCACTGGATGGCATCAAAGCCAAATTCAAAAATCCCCCCGACTTTGTGCGTAGATGACTCAAGCCTGGACCATGCTCTTGGTAATCTGATGCAAATGATTTGTTGCTTTTATTGTCCTCCTGACTAATATTCATTGAGGCAAAGCCAGGGTTTGAATGGCCCCCAGATTTTGTTCTTAAAGGGACCATAGCTTGGATTTCATCATTTTCTTCACATCTATCTTTGTTATCCCTACTTCGATTGATACGCTTTCTAGAACACAAATCATCACGAATGTGCTTCCTTTTAATTGAGTCTCTGATTCTACTAGCCAAACTTCTTGGAGGAATTATATCATTTAAATTATGCACACTCACTGACTCTGAGGACTTTCGTATGACTTTATCTTCATTAAGAATTTCTAGATTTCCGGCTGATCTTGAACGATTTAAAGGCGAATGCACAAGTGCAGTCACATACTCATCACTTGTATTAGTAGACATTATGCTAGACTTAAATAAATCTGAAAATGAAGAAACATTTTTCAGGTCTTTGGTATTATTAAAACTGGTTGCTGATCCTGGTCTCTCACAAGATGAGCATGAAGGAACAGCAATGCTTTTAGGTCTTTGTTTCGGTATTCCATTTGCTCTACCTCCATTCTTGAAATGTAACGAGTCAACCGACTTCTGTGGAATAATTCTGGTCTTCGGACTATCTGATGTAAACGCAGTTTCAAAACAACAATTCTGGGGGAGCTCAAAACTATTTAATTCATTACTTTTAATAGCACCAGCAGATTCACAATTTGCTTCTTTAAAATCATTCTCTTTTCTTACTCTCCTTGCATAATCATTAGTTTTGACTGAGCGAACAGTTTCTGGTTGTCTCTGCATTGACGGTTCACTAGAAATTTTACTTTGCCGACTGAGTGACCTTCCATTCTCTTGATTATCAAGAAGAATTCCCAAAGCACTGCCTTCATGACTTCCTTCCAGCAGTGTGGGATACAGATTGTCTTCTTTAAAATCTGTATAATTTTTCAACCTTCTAAGCTTAAGACTCTGAAGGTTAGAGGCATTAAGAGTAGCTGTTGGACTTACCAACGGGGTTTGGAAACCACCACCCAGACTTCTACTTGACCCCTGCCGTCTGAATCCTTTATATCCATCTTCCCATTTCTCTCCATTTGTATTATTTTCATTTTCTGTGTTTGGTGTAGAGGTCTTCTGCTGGCCAGAAATACTCATGTTGAGCATCAAATCTTCAACAGAATCACCTTCATTAAAACCTTCTGGCACATAGCTCCCATCATAGCTCCTGCCACTAGAGGACAGTGTACCAACGGAATTTGGAGAACGGCACGTTATGTCCAAGAATTCCACTCCAATGTAAATTCTAATGAAAGGTTCGTAGAGTCCGTATGGAATCAGTGGAACAACCTGCAAAGATGTAAGTATTAAAATAGGGCAACATAATGGAATATTTAAGAATTGTTTTGCTGTACAGTAGTCTCAGTATGTGTTTTAAGTTTATTTACATTAAGTATATTTTATTATACAATAATAAATAGCTACAAACCAGATTGGTGAAGAAGTCACGAACAATTTTGAAAACATCTTTCTCGACTCCAGGGTAATTAGGGATATTGCAACTTGTGTCTCCAATACTTGGCCCTAAAGAAAGAAATTAACAAAATACAATACAATATCTTACTTATTGATAATCTTTGCAAGAATATGATTTCTAAAGCCACCCCATGATAAACATAAGATGTGCATTAGTATTGTCACTATTGTGTCTGTCCATGTGAAATTATGCTACCTCCTCCAACCGACAAAAAAACATAGAAATACAACTTTTTTTTTACTGCATTTGACAACCATCTGAACTCATCACTGTAAAGAATAAGTCACCAACACCATTAACCCTTTCAGTGGCTGTCATGTAGAACTGTGTCATAAGTTCAGCTCAATGAAAAGCTGAGTGTGGTAAATTTTGGCCTAGATATGAGAGTGGTTTTGTCGTCGAGTGTGCACAGCATAAAAAAAATCCTGCCCCATGCAGTGAATGATGGGAAAACCAAAACCCTGACTGTGTGAATGGTTTTTATTGGCTATTATTATATATCATTTGATAGAACGGAAGATGTACTACTGAAATACAGATTATTTTGTTTTTTCAGGCAGGAACAGAAGTATCTTGAAACTGACCTGAAAGTAGCAGAAATATTTGATTTTTGCTGATTTTCCTGAAGATGGGCAAGGCTCTTCTACATTCCCGTCTGCTTTATGGGTTTCTAATAGGTCTGATTCAATTACTGGAGAACCGTAATTCCTGACTGATCACTCCAAATTATATTTTATTCAAGAAATAGTAAATCATCTAATTCTATGTGATTATGAATTCAACATGGAAGGTAGTGTAATAATATAGAAGGGGTCTAGGAACATGAATAATGAACAGGGGAAATGTTTTAGTGCCAAGAATGTCTACATTGTTTATTTTGGACTGTTTCTAAATTGGCATTTTTTTGTGTAAAACTGGCCAAATTACCAACTCCTGTGCACTTTACAGGGTACTTGTTATAGCTGAATGGGCAGTTTCTTGCACTCAATCAACAGAAGACATATTAGACAAACTTCTAAGAATTTGGTAGAATAGAGCATTAGAATTGGCTAAAAACAGGCCTCAAAGTGGGCAAAATTGCCTGTACATAAATTGCCGAGACTGCTAACTTTGCGCTTGTGTAATTCCACAAGTTTTCCATTAAATTTCATACTTATGGTGTCATTATCTTCAGAAAAAGATTCTCTACCATTTCAGAAGAAAAAAAAATATTAAAAAATGGACACAGAGAGCAACATCAATTTTGTGGTTTCTGGATAGTAAAAGGGTTAGGCAGATGCAACACTTTCCCCACATTTAGGAAAGTCGGGACATTTTGGCCCATCCTAGACTATTATCAAGTCAAACTGAGCATGAAAATTGAGAGAACTACAAGACAGGTTGGGAAGAGAGGGAAAGTAGTAGTCTGTAAGGAAACAAAAGTCTTCATTTCCCCTCACTTCTATCATCTTTCCTTACTTGCTGCTGCATTAAGCTCTAAGCATTGTTCCTCTTGTTTGTTCCTCCATGAGTGTCTTGAGAACAGTTAAGAGAATGCAGTTTGCTACTTTTTCATCCCCCCTCCCCTCGAGATGTAGTATATTTTCCATTTTATCAACTGATACTAAGAAATAGCCAATAAAACGAGAAAAACCACCCTAGAAAAATGACAAACTTGCTATTTTAAACCAAACACAAGATCACAGATTAGCTGTTCCAATCAATTCTTCAAAACTGTTGGCATTATATACCTAAAACTGATCTCATTAAAGATTTATTTATTTATTATCACACTGGCCGATTCCCACCAAGGCAGGGTGGCCCGAAAAAGAAAAACTTTCACCGTCATTCACTCCATCACTGTCTTGCCAGAAGGGTGCTTTACACTACAGTTTTTAAACTGCAACATTAACACCCCTCCTTCAGAGTGCAGGCACTGTACTTCCCATCTCCAGGACTCAAGTCCGGCCTGCCAGTTTCCCTGAACCCCTTTATAAATGTTACTTTGCTCACACTCCAACAGCACGTCAAGTATTAAAAACCATTTGTCTCCATTCACTCCTATCAAACACGCTCACGCATGCCTGCTGGAAGTCCAAGCCCCTCGCACACAAAACCTCCTTTACCCCCTCCCTCTAACCTTTCCTAGGCCGACCCCTACCCCGCCTTCCTTCCACTACAGACTGATACACTCTTGAAGTCACTCTGTTTCGCTCCATTCTCTCTACATGTCCGAACCACCTCAACAACCCTTCCTCAGCCCTCTGGACAACAGTTTTGGTAATCCCGCACCTCCTCCTAACTTCCAGACTACGAATTCTCTGCATTATATTCACACCACACATTGCCCTCAGACATGACATCTCCACTGCCTCCAGCCTTCTCCTCGCTGCAACATTCATCACCCATGCTTCACACCCATATAAGAGTGTTGGTTAAACTATACTCTCATACATTCCCCTCTTTGCCTCCAAGGACAAAGTTCTTTGTCTCCACAGACTCCTAAGTGCACCACTCACCCTTTTCCCCTCATCAATTCTATGATTCACCTCATCTTTCATAGACCCATCCGCTGACACGTCCACTCCCAAATATCTGAATACATTTACCTCCTCCATACTCTCTCCCTCCAATCTGATATCCAATCTTTCATCACTTAATCTTTTTGTTATCCTCATAACCTTACTCTTTCCTGTATTCACTTTTAATTTTTTTCTTTTGCACACCCTACCAAATTCATCCACCAATCTCTGCAACTTCTCTTCAGAATCTCCCAAGAGCACAGTGTCATCAGCAAAGAGCAGCTGTGACAACTCCCACTTTATGTGTGATTCTTTATCTTTTAACTCATTAAAGATATTAATAAATAAATACCCCTAAGGGTGTCATGTTCAGTTGTTCACTAGTAGAACCAAGCACATACAACACAACAACCTCAGTGATATCTTCCAATGCCCTATTTATTTCCTATTTTTTTTTTATTTTACACAAAGAAAACTAGTAGTGTGAAACAGACTTACAGTGTGCCATGCATTTCATGGCAGTGAGGATCCAATTAGGAAGGTCATCAGGGTGACCCTCAGGGACTTGTACCACACCCCTTGACGTCACTTTAGTCATATTGTGATGGATCCATTCCCCTTCCACTAGTCTGGTGTCCAGTATGGAGGATGTGTCACCAAACAATAAACGTTCACACACAGAGTCTAGCCTGCCAAATTTGGATATGCTGTATCATTTTATTTCATTTCAGTCCATTATTGTGCATTTCTAAATGTGGACACTCTCATTTTAAACTAAAGGAGCACTATGGAGGCTAAGCTCAGGACCATTTTGATCAATGTGAATCTATCATCATCAGCAGTGCCACAGACAGGTGTAAGTAGCAGAATGCTTTCAGTAGTACAATAGACAAGTATTAGTACTGGAATATGTTGGTCTACTGTTATAACTGAATTGTGATAAGCCCAAACTGGTGCTACAAAACTCACTTCCTACTTACTGCCCTAAAGAAAAACAAAGGCACAATATCGTGACTGGAACAATACACAATTAACCCGCACGTAAGAAAAAACTTAACAACAATGTTACAGTCCGACTTGGACCATTAACTAGTCACACTAACACATGAAGGTAAGGAAGCCATTATATATACGAGAGGAAGGCAGAGACAGGACAAAGAGGAGAAAGCAAGGAGGAAGTGGTGTGAAGTGAGGCAATGGCAGCAGCAGGTCTAAGGACAAGAAAAAGGAGCAATGCAGGAGAGGTAATGGCCCACGAAGGTGGGATCAAAAACACTAGGGGAAAAAAATATGAACGACAGAACACATCTAGGCAGAAGAAAGGACAAAGGAAATATAGGAGAGAAGAAGATAAAGATCAGGTCAAGTCTTGAATGTTCTGAAATTTGGAGCATTCTCCACTTCCTCCTTGCTTTGTCCTGTCCTTGCCCTCCTCTCATATATACTGGCTCCCTTACCTTCGTGTTTTAGCGTGACTAGTTAATGGTACAAGTCAGACCAAAACATCAAAGTTTCTTTTTAATTGCTCCAATTTACAGCACTTCACCGTACAGCTTTCCACTAGTGCAGCGGTTTTCAATTACAGTGCCCCCCCCCCCTGTATCCATGGGGAATATGTTCCAAGACTTACCAGATAGTAGCAAACTCTATAAATATGCTTTTTGTTTATAAACATAATAATGTAAATGATAAATTATGCACAATAAGTAGAGAATTATCAGTTTCACTGATGGAAAGCACTTCACAGCTTCTCTTAGGCTTTGAACAACTGCCATCATCACTACTTTTGTGCTTTGGGGCCATTTTTTATCAAAATTATGGCTCATTTTTGTGCCGCAATAAACTGTGGAAACTGAATCCACAATAAATATATTCACCCTCCCTATAAGCTAAGAACAAAAACATTTTAAGGTAAGTAATGTGTGTACTGTATGTGCCTCACTTAATATATGATAGTGTAAACATGTTACCAGGTTTTTATATGCATTTGAAAGTGGAAAGACTCACTTTACAGCAATTTTAGTTTTACAGTACCAGCCCAGAACCTAACCCGCTGTATAAGTGAGACCCTCCTGTATACTGTATTTACTGTGTCATTTGGGTACCTGTTAAGGTAGTTTAGTCTCCTATCTTCCCATATTAAAAGAAAAGCACAATGACATGACTAATTATGATGTTTTTGAAAAAACACAAAGTCAGTAAGAATCATTTAACAACTGGGAAATGGGAAGAAATGAGACTTGATCCAAGGAAGGGGAGTGAAGCTCCAATGCTTTGGATCAACGAATTGGTCTGGGCTCAAGCCATAGGGGTAGCAATACACTTAAAATTGTCTGGAGGTAGGCCTTTACTAGCAAAACAGCACTTCCCCTCCCCATCTTCAAAGAAGCATACTGCACTGCTTTAATATTTCAAGGCTTTGCTTCATAGCAGGACAGCAAGGGACTATGGATCATTTTGTCAGGTCCTTGAGTAACAGCAAGCAATAAATCAAAATAAAAGACAGGTCTTATAATTCATTAGCATTTTCATGTTAAGTGCTAAACCTGTAGAGGTTATTCAGCACCTAGGAATGGGAGGCAATCAGTTTCAATCCAAAGAGGGTAGTAGATTTATACACCCTCCAAGTCACCCTATTTCGTTCCATCCTCTCTTAATGTTCAAACCACCTCAACAACCTTTCCTCAGCCCTCTGGATAATTCTTTTAGTACCCCTGTACCTCCTCCTAATCTCCAAGCTATGAATTCCCTGCATAATATTTACACCACACACTGCCCTCAGACACATCTCCACTGCTTCCAGCCCAATCCTCCTCTGCATCATTCACCACCCATACTTCACACCAATATGTTGGTACTACTATACTTTCATACATTACCCTCTTTGCCTCTTTAGATGACATTCTATGTCTCCATAGATGCCCCAATGCACCACTGACCATTTTCCCTTTATCAAATCTGGTTTGCTTCGTGTTTCATATACCCACCTACCAACAAATCCACTCCCAAATATCTGTACATATTTACTTCCTACATACTTCCTCCTTCGAATACGATATCCAACATTTCATTACTAACTTGTCTGTTACCCTCATAACCTTGTTCTTTCCTATATTCACTTTTAACCCTTAAACTGTCCAAACGTAGATCTACATTTTTTATATGCTTTCTTATGGAGAAAATCAAGGTCAGAGCACTACGCATGAAAACGTAGATCTATGTTTGGACAAGTGAAGAGCTAATTTACTTCTTTTACATATCTCTCAAATTCGTCCACTAATCTTTGCAACTTTTCAAAATTTCCCACAAGAAGTGTCATCAACAAAATGCAACTGTGGCAACTCCCATTTTGTTTTAGATTCCAGATATTTTTAATCCCACACCTCTCCCCAACACAAGAGAATTCACTACTTTTACAGATATATCTATGCTGGTCACTCTCTTGAACACTATGTGCTTAATTGTCCACTTATTGAGGAATACAGAGACAGACAGTATAATAGCCTATGTGACATGTCAATATATCTTATTAATGAAAATAAGATACCAGATATACTAAGCAAATTTCCTAAATTTGCTTGTAACAGATAAGTGAACTATAGATATGTAGATATAAATCCATATGTATTCCTGTTAACCCTTTGGGGCCTAGTTCCTAGGCCTTTTGTGTATCCATATGCTCTCGCACTACCGTCCACAGGATGGATATGGGGTGCACAATAAACTAGCCACTTCGGTGGCAAAATCTAAAATCTAATCTATGCTGACATCACGCATTTCTCATCCCATCATTTATTCAATAGTGGTCTTCCCATGAATGTGCAACATCACAATTCAAATGACCCTCTGAACTGCAACATTCCCACCTCTTCCTCAAAGTGCAAGCAATGTATTTTCCACCACCAGGACTCAAGTTCAGCTAACCTGTTTCCCTGAGCCCCTAAATAAATGTTACCTGCTCACACTCCAACAGCCTATCAACCTTCTCATACCACTACACGTACTTACTCTTATCCACCACCAGGCAGTGGAAGATTACCATAAGGGCAATAAAAGACCAGTTGCCTTAAGGCCCCCCAGGTTTGACGGGGAAGGCTCAAAGGCAATGTTTTATATATAAAAAATTGATTTCATTGAACAAAAATGCTCATAATTTCAAAGAGACCTGTGTAGTTTTGCTAAGTCTCATTCTGAGTAATTAAAAGCATGAACATGTATAAAGTATAAATATAATGCATCAACTATGTATTACCACAGGACCCCATCTGCTCTTATTCTACCACTGCTCCCAGGCAAAAAATGTTCACTCAACCTCATAGTTTCAGCACATACAATAAGCCCTCTATTTAAGGGATTTAGGAAATATGGGACAAAATTTGCTGGATTAGTCAGTTCAGTAATAATAGACAGTCCACTGGTTACAGAATTCTCTGTTATATAGTTACAATCACGGCAAAATAATCCCATCTCTGTCCACCACAATTGCCATTACTGGCCACCTGCCATTCCCCTCCCCAGTGCTGAAGTGAGTTTACTGTACCTTGCTCTACTCTTTTCTACCATGTCCTACAATTTCACTTTTATCACCTAAAAAACAAACAGCAGATGATAATCATTCTTCTTTTCCCCAGCACTTCATTACCTTTCACAAGAGTTAAAACGGTACTTTGTGGCTTTTTTGTACATTCATCTTTGTGCATTTATATATAGTACATATACATGGTGCCCCTGACACAGCCAAGTTGGAGAGAGAACTTTTTTGAGCAGAATATGGTAATCCCTTCATTGATTTTTTATGCATGTTACGTAAAAGTTTTGATAAAACATTTGTGATTTTTTTTGCCAGGCATGCTTGGCACTCAAGAGAAGCTTAGCGTGCATTAGTCAACAGTAACTGTAGATCAAAAGAAGCAAGTGTATGCAGGAAAAATCAAAGGCTGGACAATGTTCAACAGGAGTTCAATGTACAAGTAACCCATAAGAGCTGCAGCAATGTCTAAAGAATGAAATAGTTATCAGACTAAATAAAAAGAAAAGAATAAAGAATTGAGAGCTGGCTACATCTTAAATACATGACTGTACCACTAGCAAATGTTTATATAAAAGGTAACTGGAATACATATGAAAGAGTATAAATAGCTTTAGAATGGATGTTACTTGTGATGCAGAAATAGGACATGTTTGATGGAGAGCATGGCTCAGCTCATGTTAATGTATGGAGTAAAATATGCTTGCTTAGTTATATTGTAGGCATACAAGAAATCATTTTTTCAAATACTGTCAGTTAGGAATAAGGACAATGAGTAAATAAGTATAACAAAACAAATATGTAAAGGAAAGAGTAACAAGATGGTTTAAGCATACAGAAAAATGACCAGATACATCAAGAAGTACAAGAAAAATAATAACATATGAAAGCTTCACAAGTTCAGATGTAAAGGACCATTCATACCAGTTAGTGAAAGAATATATAAAGGAGTCACAACCAAACCTCACCACTGTCAGAAGCTCTGAAATTTAAAGTGCTGACCATGTCGGGAATTAAAAAAAAAATTAAATGGTAGAAATGCTTTCCTGCAGGTAATGACACCATAAATAGGAGAGTCAATGGAAACTTAAAGAATTACACAGGCACAAAGTTGGCAATTTGGGTACAATTTACATAGCAATGTCACCCACTGAGTTCTATTTGAAGAAAGTTCCATTGCATAGTTCAGCCAAATTCTTAGCCGTTTCACTAGAATGCCTTCTGTTCCATCGAGTGAGCACAAGAAAAAGCCCATTCAGCTATCATAACTACCCTGTAGTGTGTAAAGAATTCTAATTAGGCCAATTTTTCAAAAATTTAAAAAAATATAATTTAAGAACAGTCAAAAATCCTAGGTAGTAGGTTGGTAGACGGCAACCGCCCAGGGAGGTACTACCGTCCTGCCAAGTGAGTGTAACACGAAAGCCTGTAATTGTTTTACATGATGGTAGGATTGCTGGTGTCCTTTTTTCTGTCTCATGAACATGCAAAATTTCAGGTACATCTTGCTACTTCTACTTACACTCAGGTCACACTACACATACATGTACAAGCGTATATATACATACCCCTCTGGGTTTTCTTCGATTTTCTTTCTAGTTCTTGTTCTTGTTTATTTCCTCTTATCTCCATGGGGAAGTGGAACAGAATTCTTCCTCCGTAAGCCATGCGTGTTGTAAGAGGCGACTACAATGCCGGGAGCAAGGGGCTAGTAACCCCTTCTCCTGTATATATTACTAAATTTGAAAGGAGAAACATTGGTTTTTTCTTTTGGGCCACCCTGCCTCGGTGGGATACGGCCAGTGTGTTGAAAGAAAGAAAGAACAGTCAAAAATACATACAGCATTCCAGCCATTAAAGCAACATTTCCTCTGTTTATTAATCACATACCCAGGCCTTTCCTATATTACACTTGGCTTTCATTTTAAATTCACAAGAATTTCTAGGATAATAGAATACAACCATTCTATCAAATACTAAAAAACAGCCAATAAAACCATAAAAAACCATCCTAGAGAACACACCAATCACTATTTTCAACAAAGCACAATGACAGAGGTTTGTTCTTCCAATCATGAACAGCATGGAAAAGGATTTCTTTTTATACCATGTACACTCACCACAAAGACCTATTTTCTCATGTCTAAGCCAAAATTTACCACTCATGGCATATCTACGGGCACTGTGCTTTAAACGTGTATCTACACAAGCAACGCTTGCATCAATAATGAAGACCTACATAACAGAGTAGTTGGAATTGTTAATACTTTGCTAGAGCTGGAATTGGTATCTTAAATACTGACAGATGAATGGAACATCTGAGAAAACTCAATGAAAACTTATACTAAATTTATACTAAACTCTAACTATTTTAAATGCCATGTTGGGCTTGACTCACTCCACACAAGCTGCAATTCCAAATACCTATAAATTTTTTACATGGATGATAAATCACTGTAACCACCAGCTGATCCAAACGATCTTCTCTTAACCCTTTCAGGGTTTCGGCCGTACTAGTACGGCTTACGCGCAAGTTTTTTTTGACGTACTAGTACGCATAAATTCTAGCGCCGTAAAATCTCGCGGGAAAAGGCTGGTAGGCCTAGATGTGAGAGAATGGGTCTGTGTGGTGGGTGTGCGCAGTAGGAAAAAATCTGGGACCCAGTGGTGCATTGTGGGAACACCATCTTAGTAAACAATGTAAATCATCCCTCGCGGTAAGAAGTTCCTCACTCCTTGGCGAATTGGGACACTTTTGTTTCCCAGTGACAGTTCTAATACAGATGGAAGTGCCAGTGAAGATGAGTTTCAAGGTTTTGGTGAGGTTCTGACCGAATAGTGAGGAAAACCCAGACGACCCTCAGCCTTCCACCTCTGGTGCTGGGCCGTCTTGTTCATGTTCAGTTGTACCAGAATCAAAGAGGAAACTCCTATTTTCCCAAATCCAAGACTCAGATGTGAGCATTTGTGATGATTGTGATATTGAATATGAACTACAAGCTCTTGAAACTAGTTCCAGTAGTGATAGTGAAGTGCAATATTCCCCAGTGAAGCGTCAGTATATACAACAATATATGCGCTCTGGTAGTGTGCCATATGCTATTCCAAGGGGAAGGAGTACATCTCGGAGTACATCCCGTGGCTGTACAACAGGAACAGACAGTGAAAATGAAGATGATAGTTTTGCAATTGGGATGGAAAATGTGCATGGTGGTGGTATTGGTGGTGCCGACCGTGAGGCACCAGCAGCGGGCCATGCTGCCACCCACGCTGCTGCCTCAGCTGATCTACAACAAAGGCCACCATCCCCCACCCACCCACCACACCAGCCTCCACAACCACAACCACCTGTCATTGTCCAGTACCCACCAGCAGACCGCACCTGGGATTGGCAGGAAGCTGTCAATTTTGTTCCAAATCCCCACCAGTTTGATGACAGCCAAAGTGGAATACGGCCATCCTGTACACATGGGAACAATGCCAGTGAACTGGAATGTTTCAAGTTATTCTTTGACGAACCCCTGATGGAAAGTATTGTCATGGAAAGCAACACATACTACGAGTACACCATGGCAAACACAATACTTTCACCAAAATCACGTCTACACCAGTGGAAGGAGACAACTGTCTGAGATCTTTTCTTTGCCAAAATAATGCTTATGCCACATGTGTATAAGCACAGTGTGAAATCATACTGGTCAACAGACTGCCTGATTGCAACCCCAGTGATATAATGCCAGTGAATCGATTTGTGCTAATGTTACTTACGCTTTACTTCTCAGACAAAACCAGGCCTGACAAACAACAGGTTATATAAGATTAGGCATGTGTTTGTGTATCTGAAAGAGAAATTCAATATGTATTTTTATCCCTTCAGGAAGCTTGTAAGTGACGAGTCTTTGATTCTGTTCAAAGGAAGACTCTCTTTCAAGCAGTACATACCAAGCAAGAGGAAAAGCTTTGGTATAAAGTTGTTTGTGCTTTGTGTTTGTTACAGTGGTCTGGTATTGGATACTATTGTGTACACTGGAAGTTATACATTGCAAAATACCAGGAAGTTATTGGGCATCTCTGGTGATGTGGTTTGAAGAATGATAGAACCATACCTTGGTAAGGGACATATATTACATACAGATAACTGGTACACAAGCCCCTTATTCGGTGATTTTTTGCGAGTGAGCATGACAGATGTGTGTGGCACAGTGCGTGCAAATCGGAAACATGCCCAGGTTTGACGCTGGCACTCGTAGAGGTGAGGTGCAGGCATTTGCTGCCAATGACATCATGGCATTTCAGTAGCATGACAAACGAGATATCACACTATTGTCATCAGTTCACCCTAATGAAATGGCAGACACTGGCAGGCAGCATAGAGAGCAATGAACCCATTCTAAAACCTGCAGCTGTGATGGATTACACCCTCAATATGCATTCAGTGGACAAATGTGACATGCAGATTGGGTTTGCTGATTGTGTTCGCAAGAATTATAAGTGGTACATAAAACTCTTTTTCCATCTTCTGGACATTTCCATGCTGAATGCTTATAATATGTATAAGATGAGGACCATAAACAAACCACCATACAGCGAATTCTGTTAGTCTGTCATCAGACAAATAGTATTCAAGTACCAAGGAACAGCACCTGCAATAGACCGCCCACCAAATTTTCAACAACTTCCTTCTCGTTTGAAGCATGGAGATCACTTCCTGGTAAAACTGCCTGCTACTGCTTTCAAGAAAAAGGCTCAGGTGTTACGTCTGTGCACATACAAGAAAACGCCCACAACAACGCAGAGACACTCGTTTTATGTGTGAGGAGTGTAAAACACCACTGTGCATGACACCATGTTTCAAAGACTTCCACAGGCTGCAGAACTTCTAGAAACATTCCTTGTGACTGTATATGTGTATATAAAATATAGAAAAATAGTAATAAACAACATTTCATATCGTTTGTTTGTGTAAATATTTTTTTCTAAACAAAACAATGAAAAAAAGTGTTTATGCCCTTATTGTGTAGTATTGAAAAAGAAATAACTTATAAAATACTGATCATACTGGTCTCACAGGCCATAAAAGTTACTTGGAAAAAGAAAAATTAAAAAATAATAGAAATTAGTACATAAGTAAATAAAAGAATACCGGGTGACGGCAGCTGGCGATGTTGCCAGATGGTGCCCCTTTTCGTCAACTTCACGCCTCCATATCTCGGTAAGTATTGATGGTAAAAATTTTTTTGTTTAGCCTATAATGTCCAGTAAAATAAATTATTTTTTCATAAGAAAAAATAATTTTTTTTTTTTTGAAATTTGGCCGACCCTGAGAACAAGTCTCTGACAGGGCCTGTCGACCCTGAAAGGGTTAATTAGTTAAAAAGGATTAAGAGTATTGAATGCTATAATAATGTTACCCTCCTACAAGTCAAGACAAAGATGTAATCAGCAACAGCTGAAGAAAAATAAGAATGGCATGCAGAAAAAAAATGTTAGAATAAAATGAGAGAAATTAAATGAATGGCAGGCAGAGTCCACTTAATGAAAATTAACTGTGATAAATGGTTAAGAAAACCAAATTGAAGAATGAAACTCATACAAGCATAATTAAGCATACCTATTCTGTGTTAGACTACATGAACAGTTGTGAAATTATCTACTGGCCAGTGCTAGTAACTTTTTAATTTGCTGGTAAATTGTTAACTAATCAAAGGAGGAATTAAATGAAAAAAATTATTAGGGAAAACTATTTATTTTGTACAAATTCAACAAGGACTATATTATATTCATATGATTGCAAATATTGTACTTAAGCTGCCATTTTCATGCAATGAATCCTGGCCCTAACTTACTTGCCAAGGAGGACATGTTTCCAAACATCATTGATCTCGGCCTTGGACAGCTGCTTAGCTACTAGGTGGCATTCTTGCATACCACCACGGTCTTTCACCTCATTGGCTGCATTTTCGCCCAGATGAATTGATCCAAGTCTCTTGGGCCAGTTTTTGACTCTAATAGAACCATCTCGTTGTCTCTCGTTATTCAGATTTTCAGTCGCTTTGGTTGACTGAAAAACAAAGTAAAGATTATTCAGATACAGAACATAAGCTTAATTCAAATTTTTATTAATTTATCAATCTTTGCTGCACACATGGAAATTTACTTCAACAGTTAGCACATTCCTTGGAGCAAAATAAGCAAGAATAGGTTAACACTCCTTAAGAAACTTTTTAACATACCAGACATCTCCTAGGCAGGTATAGTGACCCAAAAATGTGAACACCATCACTCATTCAACAGGTGTCTTACGAAGCATGCAGACATCACAATTCAAATGACCCTCCAAACTGCAATATCACCATCCCTCCAACCACAATTCAAATCCAGCTAATCAGTTTCCTGAATCCCTTAAGAATGTTACCTTGTTCACACTCCAATAGAATGTCAAGCTTTAATACTAGTTTCCATTCACTCCAATCTAATACTGCCACACAAGCCTACTGGATGCTCTATTACCTGGCACTCCAAACCTCCTTACCCTTCATGTGAATGTATAAGCACTAAAACCCAGTTTTAATTAAAAAAAAAAGGATTATGGGTAGATAGCATTTTAATATCAAAATAACTTTTCATAGCATTCTCCCCATGAAAAAATACTTACGAAAAAAATGATGCACAAAAAAAATGTGAATAATAATTATCCTGTGGAAAATATCAGCAGGAAGATTCCAGGGATTACAGTATATACTTGCCCTGATAAAGATTCCAATTAAAAGAAAAATTTCCATTATATCACCTCATTTGCCTAATTCCTTTTAGGGATTTTGTCACTTAATATTCTGCATAGGCACTGTTCATAATTTGCAAACATTCACACCCATTTTCTTTTTTTTTGAAAGCCACAGTTAAACTGAAAATAGGTAGTAGGTTGGTAGACAGCAACTACCCAGGGAGGTACATGTACTACCATCCTACCAAGCGAGTGTAAAACGAAAGCCTGTAATTGTTTTACATGATGGTAGGATTGCTGGTGTCTTTTGTCTGTCTCATAAACATGCAAGATTTCAGGTACGTCTTGCTACTTCTGCTTACACTTAGGTCACACTACACATACATGTTTTGTTTTTTTCAACAAGTCGGTCGTCTCCCACCGAGGCAGGGTGACCCAAAAAAAGAAAGAAAATCCCCAAAAAGAAAATACTTTCATCATCATTCAACACTTTCACCACACTCACACATTATCACTGCTTTTGCAGAGGTGCTCAGAATACAACAGTTTAGAAGCATATACGTATAAAGATACACAACATATCCCTCCAAACTGCCAATATCCCAAACCCCTCCTTTAAAGTGCAGGCATTGTACTTCCCATTTCCAGGACTCAAGTCCGACTATATGAAAATAACCAGTTTCCCTGAATCCCTTCACTAAATATTACCCTGCTCACACTCCAACAGATCGTCAGGTCCCAAGTATCATTCGTCTCCATTCACTCCTATCTAACACGCTCATGCACGCTTGCTGGAAGTCAAAGACCCTCGCCCACAAAACCTCCTTTACCCCCTCTTTCCAACCCTTTCGAGGACGACCCCTACCCCTCTTTCCTTCCCCTATAGATTTATATGCTTTCCATGTCATTCTACTTTGATCCATTCTCTCTAAATGACCAAACCACCTCAACAACCCCTCTTCTGCCCTCTGACTAATGCTTTTATTAACTCCACACCTTCTCCTAATTTTCACACTCCGAATTTTCTGCATAATATTTACACCACACATTGCCCTTAGACAGGACATCTCCACTGCCTCCAACCGTCTCCTCGCTGCTGCATTTCCCACCCAAGCTTCACATCCATATAAGAGTGTTGGTACTACTATACTTTCATACATTCCCTTCTTTGCCTCCATAGATAACGTTTTTTGACTCCACATATACCTCAACGCACCACTCACCTTTTTTCCCTCATCAATTCTATGATTAACCTCATCCTTCATAAATCCATCCGCCGACACGTCAACTCCCAAGTATCTGAAAACATTCACTTCTTCCATACTCCTCCTCCCCAATCTGATATCCATTTTTTCTTTATCTAAATCATTTGATACCCTCATCACCTTACTCTTTTCTATGTTCACTTTCAACTTTCTACCTTTACACACATTCTCAAACTCATCCACTAACCTTTGCAATTTTTCTTTAGAATCTCCCATAAGCACAGTATCATCAGCAAAAAGTAACTGTGTCAATTCCCATTTTGAATTTGATTCCCCATAATTTAATCCCACCCCTCTCCCGAACACCCTAGCATTTACTTCCTTTACAACCCCATCTATAAATATATTAAACAACCATGGTGACATTACACATCCCTGTCTAAGACCTACTTTTACCGGGAAGTATTCTCCCTCTCTTCTACACACCCTAACCTGAGCCTCACTATCCTCATAAAAGCTCTTTACAGCATTTAGTAACTTACCACCTATTCCATAAACTTGCAACATCTGCCACATTGCTCCTCTATCCACTCTATCAAATGCCTTTTCTAAATCCATAAATGCAATAAAAACTTCCCTACATTTATCTAAATACTGTTCACATATATGCTTCAATGTAAACACTTGATCTACACATCCCCTACCCACTCTGAAGCCTCCTTGCTCATCCGCAATTCTACATTCTGTCTTACCTCTAATTCTTTCAATTATAACTCTACCGTATACTTTTCCTGGTATACTCAGTAAACTTATTCCTCTATAATTTTTACAATCTCTTTTGTCCCCTTTCCCTTTATATAAAGGGACTATACATGCTCTCCGCCAATCCCTAGGTACCTTCCCCTCTTTCATACATTTATTAAACAAAAGTACCAACCACTCCAACACTATATATCCCCCTGCTTTTAACATTTCTGTCATGATCCCATCAGTTCCAGCTGCTTTACCCCCTTTCATTCTACGTAATGCCTCACGTACCTCCACCACACTTACATTCTGCTCTTCTTCACTCCTAAAAGATGGTATACCTCCCTGGCCAGTGCATGAAATTACCGCCTCCCTTTCTTCCTCAACATTTAAAAGTTCCTCAAAATATTCTCGCCATCTACCTAATACCTCCCTCTCCCCATCTACTAACTCCCCTACTCTGTTTTTAACGGACAAATCCATACTTTCCCTAGGCTTTCTTAACTTGTTTAACTCGCTCCAAAATTTTTTCTTATTTTCATTAAAATTTCTTGACAGTGCCTCTCCCACTCTTTCATCTGCTCTCCTTTTGCACTCTCTCACCACTCTCTTCACCTTTCTTTTACTCTCCATATACTCTGCTCTTCTTATAACACTTCTGCTTTGTAAAAACCTCTCGTAAGCTACCTTTTTCTCTTTTATCACACCCTTTACTTCATCATTCCACCAATCACTCCTCTTTCCTCCTGCCCCCACCCTCCTATAACCACAAACTTCTGCCCCACATTCTAATACTGCATTTTTAAAACTATTCCAACCCTCTTCAACCCCCCACTACTCATCTTTGCACTAGCCCACCTTTCTGCCAATAGTCGCTTATATCTCGCCCGAACTTCCTCCTCCCTTAGTTTATACACTTTCACCTCCCTCTTACTTGTTGCCACCTTCCTCTTTTCCCATCTACCTCTTACTCTAACTGTAGCTACAACTAAATAATGATCTGACATATCAGTTGCCCCTCTATAAACATGTACATCCTGGAGCCTACCCATCAACCTTTTATCCACCAATACATAATCTAACAAACTACTTTCATTACGTGCTACATCATACATTGTATATTTATTTATCCTCTTTTTCATAAAATATGTATTACTTATTACCAAATTTCTTTCTACACATAGCTCAATTAAAGGCTCCCCATTTACATTTACCCCTGGCACCCCAAATTTACCTACTACTCCCTCCATAACATTTTTACCCACTTTAGCATTGAAATCCCCAACCACCATTACTCTCACACTTGATTCAAAACTCCCCATGCATTCACTAAACATTTCCCAGAATCTCTCTCTCTCCTCTACACTTCTTTCTTCTCCAGGTGCATACACGCTTACTATAACCCACTTTTCACATCTAATCTTCATTTTACTCCACATAATCCTTGAATTTATGCATTTGTAGTCCCTCTTTTCCTGCCATAGCTTATCCTTCAACATTATTGCTACTCCTTCTTTAGCTCTAACTCTATTTGAAACCCCTGACCTAATCCCATTTATTCCTCTCCATTGAAACTCTCCCACCCCCTTCAGCTTTGTTTCACTTAAAGCCAGGACATCCAGTTTCTTCTCATTCATAACATCCACAATCATCTCTTTCTTATCATTTGCACAACATCCATGCACATTCAGACTTCCCACTTTGACAATTTTCTTCTTATTCTTTTTAGTAATCTTTACAGGAAAAGGGGTTACTAGCCCATTGTTCCCGGCATTTTAGTTGACTTTTACAACACGCATGGCTTACGGAGGAAAGATTCTTATTCCACTTCCCCATGGATATAAAAGGAAAAGTAATAAGACCAAGAACTATTAAGATAAAATCAAAGAAAACTCAGATGAGTGTGTATAAATAAACATGTACATGTATGTGTAGTGTGACCTAAGTGTAAGTAAAAGTAGCAAGACGTACCTGTAATCATACATACATGTACAAGCATATATATACACACCCCTCTGGGTTTTCTTCTATTTTCTTTCTAGCTCTTGTTCTTGTTTATTTCCTCTTATCTCCATGGGGAAGTGGAACAGAATTGTTCCTCCGTAAGCCATGCGTGTTGTAAGAGGCGACTAAAATGCCGGAAGAAAGGGGTTAGTAACCCTTTCTCCTGAATAAATTACTAAATTTAAAAAGAGAAGCTTTCGTTTTTCTTTTTGGGCCACCCTGCCTTGGTGGGATACGGCCGGTTTGTTGAAAGAAGAAGTTAAACTGAAACTTGTGCTTTCAGAATTACACCACTTGGTTTAAAATTGCTGTCTCAGTGATAAAAGGATTTCAAGCCTTGCTGAAATTCTGTGCATTATAATTTTTTTTAACAACAGTCTGTATGTACAGTGCATCTGAAGTTATTATTCCTTCCAATCTAATCTATCTAAATCATTCACTACCCTCATCACCTTGCTCTTTCTTTTTTTTTTTTTTAAACAAGTCGGCCGTCTCCCACCGAGGCAAGGTGACCCAAAGAGAACGAAAATCCCCAAAAAGAAAATACTTTCATCATCATTCAACACTTTCACCTCACTCACACAATCACTGTTTTTGCAGAGGTGCCCGGAATACAACAGTTTAAAAGCATATACGTATAAAAATACACAATATATCTCTCCCAACTGCCAATATCCCAAACCCCTCCTTTAGAGTGCAGGCATTGTACTTCCCATTTCCAGGACTCAAGTCCAGTTATATAAAATAACCGGTTTCCCTGAATCCCTTCACTAAATATTACCCTGCTCACACTTCAACAGATCGTCAGGTCCCAAATACCATTTGTCTCCATTCATGCCTATCTAACACGCACACGCACGCTTGCTGGAAATCCAAACCCCTCGCCCACAACACCTCCTTTACCCCTTCCCTCCAACCTTTTCAAGGACGACCCCTACCCCGCCTTCTTTCCCCTACAGATTTATACGCTCTCCACGTCATTCTACTTTGATCCATTCTCTCTAAATGACCAAACCACCTCAACAAACCCTCTTCAGCCCTCTGACTAATACTTTTATTACTCCACACCTCCTAATTTCCACACTCCGAATTTTCTGCATAATTTTCACACCACACATTGCCCTTAGACAGGACATCACCGCCTCCTCGCTGCAGCATTTACAACCCAAGCTTCACACCCATATAAGAGTGCTGGTACTACTATACTTTCATACATTCCCTTCTTTGCCTCCATAGATAACATTTTTTGTCTCCACATATACCTCAATGCACCACTCACCTTTTTTCCTTCATCAATTCTATGATTAACCTCATCCTTCATAAATCCTTCCGCTGACACGTCAACTCCCAAATACATGTATCTGAAAACGTTCACTTCTTCCATACTCCTCCTCCCCAATTTGATATCCAATTTTTCTTTATCTAAATCATTTGATACTCTCATCACCTTACTCTTTTCTATGTTCACTTTCAACTTTCTACCTTTACACACATTCCCAAATTCGTCCACTAACCTTTGCAATTTTTCTTTAGAATCTCCCATAAGCACAGTATCATTAGCAAAAAGTAACCGTGTCACTTCCCATTTTGTATTTAATTCCCCATAATTTAATCCCACCCCTCTCCCAAACACCCTAGCATTTACTTCTTTTACAACCCCATCTATAAATATATTAAACAACCATGGTGACATTACACATCCCTGTCTAAGACCTACTTTTACTGGGAAGTAGTCTCCCTCTCTTCTACACACCCTAACCTGAGCCTCACTATCCTCATAAAAACTCTTTACAGCATTTAGTAACTTACCACCTATTCCATACACTTGCAACATCTGCCACATTGCTCCCCTATCCACTCTATCATATGCCTTTTCTAAATCCATAAATGCAATAAAAACTTCCCTACCTTTATCTAAATACTGCTCACATATATGCTTCAATGTAAACACTTGATCTACACATCCCCTACCCACCAACCTTTGCAGCTCTTCTTCAGTATCTCCCAAGACTCTTGATCTTTAATTCCACACCTCTCCTCAACACCCCTGCATTCACAACCCCATCTATAAATCTAAGGTCTACTCTTACTGGAAAATAATCTCTCTTCTACATACTTTAACCTGAGCCTCACCATCCTCATGAAAACTCTTAACTGCTTTCAGCAACTTACTACATATTCCATACACTTGCAACATTTGCCACATCATCGCCCTATCCACCCTACCATATGCCTTCTTTAAATCCATATAGTACATAAAACCTACACAGAGATGTCTGTATTCAGACAATTCAAGCTACTAACCTCTCTTACTGATCCATGAATCCTTCTCAGTATTGGAGAAGCTCCTTCGTCTTTGTCTTGCCTTGGGTTGGAGGTATTGCTATGTAAAGGTCCTAAAACTGGCCGGCCTGGTGTACGAGGTGTGCGTAATGCTTTCAGTGGTGACCTATTACTGAACCTGTGTTGGAAACAACTACCATTAACAAATTTCACCTTTAACACTGAATTGCACATTGACAAAATTATAATAAAAAATGAAGCACTAAACCTACAAGGGCACTGACAGAAAAGTCTTCAATATCAATGATATGCCTAATCCTAACTTAATCTCTATCTGTACTCTCATTCAGGGTGACAAAGCAGGAAACAGTCACCATCATTAAATCAATAACCAACTTGCAAGAAGTGCAGATATCACGGTTCAAGTAAATCCTCCGGGCTGCAACGTGCCTACCCAACCTTCAAGAGTGCAGGCACTCTGTTTAAAGTGTAAGTAATTAATTGCTTAACATTTCTATAGATGACATTGCAGTATACCCATCAATGGCTATTTGAAGCTAAAGACATTTTATTTTGTGTAGTGGCACACACTTCCCCATCATGCAAGTAAATATGTAAACAGTTCTGAAATGATCTGCCTACTTTAAAAACCATTTATGATTTTTTTTTTCCAGATTACCATAATTATTAGTTTACAACAAACTTTACAAAAATGCTGATTCTGACTAGCAAGACATTCCATGTTTTGCTGAAAATGCCCTACCCATTTTCCAGCAAGGCAAAATGACCCAAGGAAAATCATTCACCATTACTCATTCTTTACATGTCTCTCCAGGTCACTAACTTACTTGTAAAGTTCTCTATTGTCCTTGAAGTCCTCAGGCTTCGTTGTATTCCCTCGAACATCTTCAATTAAACCAGCTTTTAAGAATTTCCTGAAATTGATCAAAATATACTTCTACTACTCTCAGTAGTAATGCAATGAAAATGGCACAAAAAATATTTTTACAATCTAAAATTTATAAGATAAAATATTTTTAGTAATCAGGAAATTGAAAATATAAAGGCTCCATTCTAGAAAATGAAAGTAACACAGAAAATACATCCTCAGATGTACCTTAAGGGAGCGCTGAGGTTCACGCGCACGGAGCAAAAAAAAATTAAAAAAAATATGAAAATGGAGTTATTGTTACCAAAAAATAGCTGAACTTTCTGGCTACACTCTGGTATAATTATTATCCTTGTACGATATTTCTAAAAGGAATTACAGCCATTTATAACAGGCATGGTGACAGTGCTGACGCGTCATATTGCATAAGAAGCGCTGACTCGAATAAGTTTAGGTAAGATTTAGGTGGTATTTTATAACTATTTGAAAAGGGTGGCAGAAGTGAAACTTTTTGAAATCTTGTGAAATGGAGTTCCAGATTTCTGGAGCCCTTTATTTAATGAAGTTCCTAGATACGTTGAGTCAAACATGTGGTTTATTGATGAGATACGTACTTATTTCTTGTACTGTGTGCGTGTTCTGATCCAACTCTCCAAAAAGAGTTGTGGTGGCTTGAAGTTCAGACTAAGTGTCCAGTATATATAAAATTCAAAGTAGCAGGTGTGGATGTGTTGTATGAGTAAATTATGATGAATGACTAGTAGGGGTGTGTGTTGTCTAGAATCTAATTGGGTGATCATTTTAACAGCTAATTTCTGCAAGTAACTATGATTTTAGGCAATTTACTGTAGCAGATCCCCATAGCACAGATACTTTAAGTGAGATAGGGATAGATTAGAAACTAGTACAGACTAATGAATGAGTAAAGCAACCTATAAAGCACAGTATAATTAATAAAGCTGTTGAAAGGCACTGGAACTGAGCTGTGATTGAAAAAGGATGTAGGAAAGTACTGCTTTGAAAAATAGAATTGTAAATGAGTGGAATTATCTGCCAAGTAGTAACTGAACCTAGCCCACCCCTCTCCCCAGGTCATTTGAAAAATAGGCTGACCAATACATGAATGACAAGGGTTGGGTTTGGAGTCTTGCTTAGCATGAGCCAGGCCTACTACAATGCCAACCACCATCCATTTGTGAAGAATAAATTTCATTTCATTGGTGCATAACCTTTTCAAACTTCCAATATGAACACCTTTATTGATAGATGCCAATAAAAAAAAATCACCTGACTGCCATATCAAAAGTATTTAACTAACTTGCCAATACCTGTCACCACGTCAATAGGCTTTAACAAACTTTGTTACACAGCTGCCAAATGTACACAGCTACTGAGGCAGCAAACATGCTAGGTGCACCACATTCACGTGTCAACAGAATATTTTCACCACTGTTAGGTTGGCAATAGGAATGAATATGTCTGCACTGCAGAAGTCTATATAAACCAAAGGAAAAGGATGTCTAGGCCTCACCCATCATGTGACAAACTGGATGAAAACGGACAAATGCAATACCATGTGATCTTTTATCATCAAGGTTTTATCCATGGAGTGGGGCTTTTACTTTGTCAGTAAAAGACTGCATTATACTACAATTGTGTATTTCCATCATGTTAGTATTTCATACCATCTTTCTCCAACACAACAAACCAGTCACATGGGTAGGGTGTCAGTATACAGCTTTTAAAAAAACATTTACTACCTGGCTGCTGTCTATAAACACAAAAGTAGGTTTGAAGTTCTACCACGCTAAAACTGCCCCTCGTAAAATATAATACTGAATATACAATACTATGTATATTCAAAATTGCTGTCACATAAAACATCTTTTTCCACATACCTAAGAAGTTTAGTTGTCTGTTCTCGTGAAACACTGTTTGCAAAATTAGGGTCACTCTGTAGATGGTTGAGAAGCCAGTCAATGGCTTCTGTAGCTGTGAAGCATCTCTCATATTGCCGTAGCCCCCTCCAATGCCGCGAGACTGGCATTCCATTGTAAAAGGACCGTACTGCATCATTCCACTGAAAAGTCAAAAATAGGTTATATATGCAAGAATTTAAGTTTGAATTGCAATCTATGCAAAATAATACACAACCATAATAGCCTTAAAAAACTGAATGATTAAGGCTGTAAGGGATATAAAATGAACTGGGTTATCCACCCGGGATAACCAAGTCAGTCCGTGCATCATCAAGGCTTATTTCCATTAGGGTCCTTCAATCTTGTCCCCCATAATGCAACCCACATCAGTCTGCTAACACCCAGGTACCTACTTGCTTGTCTGCTAGGTGAGTGTGGACAGTAGGTGTAAGGAAACATGCCCAAAGTTTCCACCTGGCCGGGAATTGAACCACAAACACTTAGTGCGTGAGGCGAGAGCTTTGCCTACCAGGCCACGGGACACCCAAAAATGTTTGATTATTTTCCATTCACTTATTTGTGGTTAAAAATGTTTTTTGAAGTTTATGTAACCTAAACTAACCCAACCTAACCAGACTGTCATATATGGTAGGATAAATAGCTTTCAGCAAGCGTGCACAAGCGTGTTAGATAGGAGTGAATAGAGACAAATGGTTTTTGGGACCTGACGAGCTGTTGGAGTGTGAGCAGGGTAATATTTTGTGAAGGGATTTAGGGAAACCGGTTAGCCAGACTTGGGTCCTGGAAATGGGAAGTACATACATACAATGCCTGCACTTTAAAAGAGGGGTTGGGGATATTGGCAGTTTGGAGGGACTTCTAAACTGTCGTATCTGAGCGCCTCTGCAGTGATAGTGATTATGTACGAGTGAGGTGAAAGTGTTGAATGATGATTAAAGTATTTTCTTTATTTTGGGGGATTTTTTTTTCTTTCTTTTTAGGTCATCCTGCCTCGGTGGGAAACGGCTTTAACAAACTACTGTTAGGTTACCTAGCTGCCAGGCAAATACACTTCCACAGTTTTTACAACTTTATACAAGAGCATAAAACTAACTACCTCTGTTGCTTATGACAGTAGAATTATTGACTTTATAACAGTGTTCTGCAGGTTTTAGGACTTGCCTGCCATGGGACTGAGCCGCCCCCCCCCCCTCATTCTGCAACTTAGTATACTGCAAAGTAGACTGTAGACAACAATCATGAAGGAGATATAATATGTATTATAGTGGTCACACAAGTGTGAAACTAAAACCTGATAAATATTCTGTACTCTGACAGAACTTTTATTTTTGAATATCAAAAATGAAAGACAGGTAATCAGAGTAGTCTATACACTTTCCTTTTTTAATATTTTTAATAATCATGGGGACACGCTAAACTCATAAGGGTCATACAATACCTATGGAATAGGTGGTTATTAGGTTTTATTGAAAGGAAATGTAGCTCCAAGGACCCCAATGGAAAGTCACTGACTTTTTTTGGGGCTATCCTAGGTAACCTACACATGCTGCTATGTATGACAATTTATGTAAATGTATATGTGTACCTGTACCAGAATAAACTCACTCGAGGAAACAGCCACAAGTGTCTTCTTCAGGACTGAAGAAACTTATTTCCTCTAATAAATGTCCTGAACTGTACAAGTGTTTCTCCACATCTTGTCAGTATCACTATATGATTTCTCAGTGTATACCTACTGAGAGTTTACCTAGGCCTTAATAACAATCATGTAGTCGGTAGGCTTTAAACCTGGCTTTGCTAGTGGGTCAAGACCCCAATGGACTTTTTTTAGTTAGGAGGGGTTATCTTAGATATCTCTTACACATATACTGTTATACATGATAATTTGCATAACTGTATTTACGCATAACTGAATAAACCAAACTTAATTAGGGTTTTAGAAAGACCTGCCATAATTACCATAAGAACATTATTATTATTATTATAATAAAAAAGAAGCGCTAAGCCACAAGGACTATACAGCTACCATAAGAACAGTTATTGCCTTATTAATCTTATGTTAATTTTAAGTTTGCCCGAAATGCTCTGCATACGAAGGGGCTTTTGGCATGTACACCCAAATATTATATTCCTTTGTACAACCATGCATGTCAAAATAAAAATTATTATTATAGTAAGGGCCAATAAATTTGCTCGTATTTTCCTCCTTTCTTACGTTGTAAAGTTTCTTACTCACCAGTTTAGTGGCTCGGTACGGCCCTGAGATACACTGCTTCACACTCATGTCCGACTCGAGGGCGGAAATCCGAGCACACTTGGGAAAATGTCAGTAAAAGTGAGCATCTCCCCCGCCACTACTGCTGACACTTGTCTTCTTCACTGCATTCAAAACAACGGCACCTGGACGCTGATTGGCTGACAGCGCCTCACTGCCGCGCCTCACTGCCGCACCTCGCTGCCGCGCCTCACTCAACTTTCTCTTTATTTTCCCCAATGGAAATAAGTCACTCTGTCTGACTTTTTTGGGTTATCCTAGGTTCTCTACTCATATGCTGCTATGTATGATAATTCTATGTTACTGTATTTGTGTATACCTGAATAAACTTATTTATTTACAGACCCATTTACTTGCCTCTTTCACTCAGACTACAATCATTTTTTATGTGGTATTTTGTACTGCGGTCAAGTTTACGTGAGAAAAATAAAGAGGGTATATAATACAGTTATGGGGATATATGGTACCTTGAGTGGTAGACAGATTTTATTTTATTTTTAGTCTCCTGCGTTTTCGTTTATATTATTATATTTATGGTAAACCTAAAAACCGACAAGTAGATAAATAAGACATGTACATCACTTGGGTATATTTACTGTAGAGACGTTTTGCCAACTAAGTGGGCTTTATCAATTCGAAAAATAGAATAAATAATGGAGAGAGTGAAAGACGTAGATTGTGAATTATTATAATCAAACGATGTATAGCCCTTGTGGCTTAGCGCTTCTTTTTGATTAAAATAATAGTAATTATAATCAAAAAGAAGCGCTAAACCACAAGGGCTATGCAGCGCTGCTGTGGATTGTGAAGCCAATAGTTAGCGAAATGTCTCTATAATAAAGATGCGCATGCCTTGTATTATGTGCCTTATTCATCTTTTTGGCTTTGAACTTGAAAACGCCTCATCCAAAATGGCTTCATATTTTCAACTTTGATCTACTGTAACAAGGGATAGGTTCCTGCAGTCATTCTGGGTTTAGCGCTCCCCCATGATTATAATAATAATCCTGCAGTCATTAGCATGTGCAGAGGCCCTCTACTCAATTTTATATTGGGTAAAAGGACACATGTGCAACTAATGCAACATTTTTATTGTGGCAAATCCCTCAAGGGAGGTTCCTTGATGCTGGTGGCTGTATAGCCCTTGTGGCTTAGCACTTGTTTTTGATTATAATAATAATAATAATTGATGCTGGTGAGGGGCTCTTGATCTAGGGAATTGGATCTGTGCTCCAGTTCCCTGAATTGAGCCTAAATACCTTCCATCCCTCCCCCACATGCACTGTATAGTTCTACGGGTTTAGCGCTCCCCCATGATTATTATAATTATTGTGACAACGTTTCGCTCTCCAGGAACTTTGTCAGGCTTTCAATTTTATATAGATAGTGACAATACCAGGGACCCAGTCCCCAATGGAAATGTCACTTTAGTCTCACTTTTTTGGGGCTATCCTAGGGGTAATTTACACATTGTTAAACTATGTATGATAATTGTACTTGTGCATACCTGGCTCTGGTGGCCTGGTGGCTAACGCTCTCACTTCACACGGAGAGGGTCTGGGTTCGATTCCCAGCCAGAGTAGAAACATTGGACGTGTTTCTTTCCACCTGTTGTCTATGTTCCCCATCAGTAAAATGGGTACCTAGGTGTTAGTCGACTGGTGTGGGTCGCATCCTGGGACACTGACCTAATTTGCCCGAAATGCGGAGCATAACAAGGGAGTTTCTATATAGTAGTATGTCATTGTTGTCAGCTAGGACTGTATACCTTGTACATGTACTTGTAGTAAATAAAGATATTATATTATTATTATTATAAATAAACTTACTTATTTACTTACAGGGAGGGGCTTTAGACCTTATAATTTCCTTCAGTTATTAAGATTAACTCCCCCATCCCCTCCCCCCCAAAAATGTTATTCAAGTTTTTGGTCTTAGCCTCCACCTATACCAGATATGGGACAATACATCCAAGAGATAAACTGCAGTGTTCCTCCATGTAAGAGAAAAGATAGAGGTGCATTCTGATTTTTAACCCAGGGTAGGGTTAGCCACCTGCACCCAGGATAACTCATTTAGGTGTCCCATAGCTCAATCACTAGCATACTCAGCTCACACACTGAGGTTCAGGGATCAATCCCCCAGTATGGGCCAGAAAACATTAGAACGTGTTTCCATAAGACACCTCCTGTTCCAATTTCAGTTTGCCATATTCTATTGGACTGTCCTGTCTTTCAATGAGAATGCAAAATTTACCTCTGACCTTGTTACCACTCTAACACTCTTACTTTACCTTCCCTCCTCGCTGATGGCCCCACCTTTGACACAGACTCCCTCTTTGACTTTTTGACAGCAACTGATTTATTACACAAACTCGGATAATACTTCCTTTAGCACTCCTCACAGCCTTTTATATCTCTACCTCTTGTTATCCCCTCCACCCTTGCTACTGTAAAATCCAGCAACACCCACTACCCTGCAGCATTGTAAGACACTGGCAGGTTTAGCGCTCAGTTTTGATTATGATAATAATCTCTTGTTCCTTTTCACCCATCAGTAAAATGGGTACTTGGGTGTTAGTGGACTGGTATGGGTCACATTCTGGGGATATAATTGACCTAATTTGCCCAAAATGTAGTATGTCACTGATGTCAGCTAGGCCTGTACAAGCCAAGTGGTTTAACAATCTAGCCATCCTTGTGCTTCTCACTGATAATGAAAGATCATGCATCTAAAGAAAATTCTTTTTCCACTATCCAAGGATGGATTGTCTAAATTTAATAAAAATCACCCCATACCTTGGGGTGCCACTGACTGTCATTATACTTATGGAGTGTGGCAGAATTGTCCTGTCTCTGTGCGTGTGTGTATGCACCAGCAAGAGTTAAAAATAAGGATTTAGTTTTTTAGATCATTGCTGGCCTTAATCTTTGTGGGAGGGGACTGGAATTGTGTTGTTTGAGAGGAGGATGTCACATTATTATCCAGTTTTGAGCGAGTTGTTGGGGTATTTGCACTTGAAGGTCGTGTATTTTATGTCAGTCACCTTACACCTGCTGTACCTGTTAACCCAGCATTAAGTATCTGGGTGTTAGCTGACTAGTGTGGGTTGCATTTGGGAAGACAAGAGTAAGGGACCCCAATGGAAATCAGACACAGTCCTCGATGATGCACTGACTTTCTTGGGTTATCCTGGGTACCTAACCCTCCGAGTTAAAAATCCAAACAAATCTTAGAAGTTTATGGCAGGGTTGTCCATTGTCACAGATGCTCTTTGTGTGTGTACCCCTCAAGGAAGGTTCCTTGATGTTGGTGAGGGGCTCTTGATTTAGGGAATTGGATCTGTGCTCCAGTTCCCCGATTTAAGCCTGAATGCCTTCCACATCCCCCCCCCCAGGCGCTGTATAATCCTCCGGGTTTAGCGCTTCCCCCTTGATTATAATAATAATAATAATCTTTGTGTGTGTGTGCAGGACCCACTCAATAGGCTGGTGAGGGCCAGTTTCTGGTGAGGTGATTAGAGCAGGAAGGAGTTTTTCCAGCAATTTTATAGTATGTATATACTACATTATTGGTGAATGAACATAAGAGACCTGAAGCTCTTAAATGAGTGGTAGGGATGGTTGGGAAGGCATCAAGGATCATTGTGAATGTTGATCAATCTAAAATCTTGGGTCTTGGAGTAGGTTAATTGTAGAGACTGGGGTAGCATGATCATCACACAGGTGGAGGGGTCTTTAAAGATTTGTGGGATTCTGTACATAAGTGACAGAGAGGTGGGCAAGTATAGTAAATTCTGAGGGTGTAGTGTAACATATTTAATAGCTTATTAAGAGTTCGACATTTTCACTTAATTTTACAAAGGGCTATTATTGTGAATACCGTTCTGTATAATTAGGCTTAGGTTGATAATGTTTACCCTTTAACTAGTGTTTATGATGTGTAGGATCCAAGGTTGGATTTTCCAGTTTTTGTGGTCTAACTGTGCATGGTTGAAAAGGTATATTTCTTACACATGTAGTGTGGATGACAAGAAACAGATGATTGCTGATGTTATGAATGAAAAGAAGTTGGATGTCCTGGCCCTAAGCGAAACAAAGCTGAAGGGGGTAGGGGAGTTTCGATGGGGGGAAATAAAAGTGATGATTTTTTTTTTTTTTTTGTCGGTAAGAAGTGGTTTGGGCTTATTTGGTCTACAAAAGCTTGTGTTGTGTATTAATGCAAAGAAAGTAGTGTTGCATGCTGGGCCCTTCAAGGATGGGTGTCTGGACTGAGTGTATGGTGTATTAAACAACACTTTCAGGAGAATAGATCTGAGAGACAGTTTGCAGTTGTTGAGGGTGATGTCAGTGGCAAAGCCAGGAGGGGTTAAGATTTGGGTTTTGTATGACGTTTTGACAGGGATAAGTGCACCAGTGGTGTTATTATGCCTTTAATATGACTGAGGGGTGCATCCCTCTGAGGGAATGTGAAGTCATGTGCAAGTTTTTGCATGGCATTTTTCTGAATAGAGCATTGTTGTATTGGAAGATTGTTGTTGAAGGAGCCTGTGGGGAAGTTGACACTGCATTTCATACAGTATACTTCTGTGAGTGTTATGAAAGGTTGAGACATGGCTGGCTAGTGTTAGTTTTAATGACTGGAAGCAGGAAGGTGTCAGTATCCCACAATGTGGGCGTTTCGAGAGACGACGGTTGATTTGGGTGTCAGGCGTTGTATCCTGTTGGCAAAATTTTTTAGGATGATGAGTAGGACAAAATCTTTGTATGGTAGATCATCTGGGGAGAGTTTCCTGATGGAGTATTTGGGAATTAGTGTTGTGGGATTGTTGGCATTACAACCAAGGTTCCGGTTAATTACTGACTCATTCTTTCAATGTCGAGATAATTGTATTTATTATTTTCTTAAGGATGAATTTTTTTTTTTTTTTACCAATAAAGATACCAAGTGTCAGACATAGAAACACCTTGGGATCTTGATACAGGCAATTCTACACTTGCCTAACCCATAGGCATGACCTATAGATTGGTCCAAGGTGACACCACCTACAACTGCTTCATTTCACCTGTCTGCAGTATAGAAGTCCCTTCTTCATACACATTCTGTATTCTTATCAAGATTGGACTGATTACCTCAAACTCCTGATCTTCACAATTCTTCTTTGTACTGGACTGATGAAGCCAGTGACAAAATGTTTCCTCAGTAAAGATACTCAAGTGTTGCACATGTGTCTGATTTATCATTCAATGTTCCACTGCTATTAGTAATGCTATCAATGTGATAAAGGTATACGAATTGATTCTAATTATGTATGCAGAATTAAGTGTTGCTGGCCTGATTGAGCTTAATACAGCTGCCATACCTTAAATGTAAAGGAACTATTGCATAACAACTGAGATCACCTTTAGTGTAGATATAATCAAAAGTGTAATTTTGAAAAAAAAAAAAATTAATCTGAGAATTGAAAACCCACATTAAAGGATTTCAATGAAAATTCAAAATGAATATACTTCAACTGTTGTATTTTGCTTTTTAACAACCATAAAGATTCCTGTAAATTACATGAAATCCATTACAGATCCATCTTCCCATGTGCATAAACATAGCTATCTGCATGTCATTAGTCATAGTTAAAAACAAAAGATAAATTTTATAGCTTTAAAAATTAATCTGGATTTATGTAGTACCAGAGAGAATTTGTACAAAGATTGAAAGTATACAAAAATAGTCAAATAAAATTTAATGCCAGTATGAGAATAAGGTCAAATTTAAAAGATGAATGTGGGTTAGAGAAATAACATATTAATTAACAGAAGTGTACATATAAGCACAGGTATAAGACGACAGAAGAAAATAATCCAGTGCTGAAAATAATTTTGAAAATACATATTGGAGAAAACCATCAAAAAGTATATTACAGCACATTCAAATCTTCCATTAACATTAAGGCTATGATGAATACACAGTATCAGTCAATTTTGTTCACATTTATATTAGATGAGCTATAATAATACGGGGGCCCGTTTTACAGTGCTCCACTTTATGGCCTTTGGCTAATGAAGCGGTTTTCAATTATACTCATTCTTCATTTATTCATCAGGGACTTCTAAACTGTCGTATCTGAGCGCCTCTGCAAAGACAGCCATTATGTATGAGTGACGGTGAAATTGTTGAATGATGAAAGTTTTTTTTCTTTCTGTTCGGGTTTTTCTTTCTTTTTGGGTCACCGTGTCTCGGTGGGAAACAGCCAATGTGTTAAAAAAAAAAAAATAACTTACAATAAATATATTTATTACTCATTATAAGCTAAGGATGAAAATATTCTCAACATCCTTTCCATTCTGTTAATGTCCTTACTTCAACACCTCCTTTGTGCCATCTCTATCACCCCTGCTGTGTTTTACTGCATGAATCTTACAGGTTTCACACTTCCCACAAATATATAATAATAATAATGATAAGCTTCTCTACTGTCATATAAAGTTTAGAATAATTTATCCTGCAAGTTCAATTTAATAAGCAATTTTTTCTTTCACAAGCTGTTATTAAATTGCAGTCTTCCCATATTACAGTATTTTATCTCAAGCTAAGACACTATTTTATTTCACAAGTCATGCCATATAGTATTTCTCTTTAATTAACTGATATACTTAGATAACAAACAAAGGCAAAATACTGGACCAAAACGTCGTCGTAAGCTCCTCTCTTCTATGTGCGGGTTATTTGTGTACTGATATACTTAGATTTGCCAAATCTCATTTGACTCCTCCCATACCATGTTTTACTATTCATTTAAATATTTTTTATTCATAATTATGCTCCACATTTCAGATGTCTTACCTTTCAACTGTCCATTTGATTCCTTATCCAAGTTTTCTTATTAAACTTTGATATCCTATAATACTATAAATGTACTGTAATATACTGTAGTTTGATACATGGGTTTAAAAAATTAACATCTTACAGAAAATCTAGGATAAATATTTACTTAAATTAGCTTCATTTGAATGTGATACACTACAGATAGCCAAGTTTATGTTAGTAAAGAAGATAACACTGTAGGTATATATGAATAATGTAATTCCATCAATTCATTATAAAAATAGTCTCAGGAACCACCATATATTAACAATGCATATTTCCATGATTTATCCCAGTTGGTTTATATCACTAGATATCAGAAAGCAGCAATGAATGACAAAATGGGCCTAAATAATAAATAATAATCACTCAGGACTTCCAATAAATGTCAAGTGAAATCAGTGTCTTGTATCACAAGCAAAATATTTGATATAATAATTAAGGTACATATTACATTTCTTAAATATGCTCTACTAAGTTCCATTCTGTCCTGCACTGGAGCTTCCCTAATATTATCTTGGAGTTTTACATTTATCATAGTACTTAATTAAAAACCAAAATTAACATTACAGTTCATGAAAACACATTTTCCTCAAAAACCTCTTTAAGTACTATCACATGTACAATCAACTATAGACAAAAACAGTATAACAAATTTTTATCTGCATCTTAGTATGATATACAAATATATACATACATAATACTATATAGAGGCAGGCAATTCACCAATTTCAATCCAACATTCAGTTCACGAGAGACTGCAGTTGTATATTTTGACATGTTATAGAACATCATAGCCCATGTAAGTGCAGTTGACAATGTGAAAGTCACAATGCCATACATGTCAATGTGTTTAACCTATAGATAAATAAATCATTTTCTCTACTGAGGTTGTGACTGAACGATCAATTTTGCTATTAACTGTCATCCAGAGTTACCTACACGAATGATAAGACTTTTGACAATAGAAATAGTCACAATCACCACAATTCCGACTCGTTGTTTTAATTCTTTATTCCTCCATATAGATGGGGTTGTAAGAGAAGTAAATGCGAGGGTCTTGGCAAGAGGCGTGGAGTTAAAAGATAAAGAATCACACACAAAGTGGGAGTTGTCACAGCTGCTCTTTGCTGATGACACTGTGCTCTTGGGAGATTCTGAAGAGAAGTTGCAGAGATTGGTGGATGAATTTGGTAGGGTGTGCAAAAGAAGAAAATTAAAGGTGAATACAGGAAAGAGTAAGGTTATGAGGATAACAAAAAGATTAGGTGATGAAAGATTGAATATCAGATTGGAGGGAGAGAGTATGGAGGAGGTGAACGTATTCAGATATTTGGGAGTGGACGTGTCAGCGGATGGGTCTATGAAAGATGAGGTGAGTCATAGAATTGATGAGGGAAAAAGAGTGAGTGGTGCACTTAGGAGTCTGTGGAGACAAAGAACTTTGTCCTTGGAGGCAAAGAGGGGAATGTATGAGAGTATAGTTTTACCAACGCTCTTGTATGGGTGTGAAGCGTGGGTGATGAATGTTGCAGCGAGGAGAAGGCTGGAGGCAGTGGAGATGTCATGTCTGAGGGCAATGTGTGGTGTGAATATAATGCAGAGAATTCGTAGTTTGGAAGTTAGGAGGAGGTGCGGGATTACCAAAACTGTTGTCCAGAGGGCTGAGGAAGGGTTGTTGAGGTGGTTCGGACATGTAGAGAGAATGGAGCGAAACAGAATGACTTCAAGAGTGTATCAGTCTGTAGTGGAAGGAAGGCGGGGTAGGGGTCGGCCTAGGAAGGGTTGGAGGGAGGGGGTAAAGGAGGTTTTGTGTGCGAGGGGCTTGGACTTCCAGCAGGCATGCGTGAGCGTGTTTGATAGGAGTGAATGGAGACAAATGGTTTTTAATACTTGACGTGCTGTTGGAGTGTGAGCAAAGTAACATTTATGAAGGGATTCAGGGAAACCGGCAGGCCGGACTTGAGTCCTGGAGATGGGAAGTACAGTGCCTGCACTCTGAAGGAGGGGTGTTAATGTTGCAGTTTAAAAACTGTAGTGTAAAGCACCCTTCTGGCAAGACAGTGATGGAGTGAATGATGGTGAAAGTTTTTCTTTTTCGGGCCACCCTGCCTTGGTGGGAATCGGCCGGTGTGATAATAAATAAAAAAATAAACATAAAACATTTTTTTTACAAAATGGCAAATGACACCTCCTGTAAAATAATGTGTGGTTAATAGATTCAACATTAATGGAAAAATATTAAATTAATTAGTTTTCTTTTATCTTTGACAGCAAAATTATCTCTTTAATTACTCTATTAAACCATTAAATTTTAAAAATTGTTTAATTGAAGATACTGTCAATAACTCCAGTCATAACAAACCATTCTTAAACAAACCTGCATGAGAATACTACAACTGACATCAGTTGAGCCAAATCTGTCTTTTCTGGGAAAATTAATCACTGGCAATACAAAACAAATTTTATAAAAATTTCACGCCATACCCGCACAGCAAAAAAACAAGTCTGCAAATAGACTTTTATAAGATTTACCCTTCAGAATCATCAAGTTTAAAAGAATGAATAAACAGAACTGACGACTAGCATCTATTGAGCGATGAACAAATTAGCTTTCTCAAGAGCCTTAATTTTTTTACTGTTAGTAAACTAATAAATATAATAGAGTACAGTAATACAGTTGAACACTGAAACTTCGTAATCTGATAACTAGGAAAGTTATTTGAAAATTTAGTTGAAATGAAGTCTGATATTTCTTACTCGGCTTTCTGAGCTGTCAGGTAACTGACCTGCCAACAATTGCCGTAGGCTTATCTTGGAAGTAAGGTCTGAGCTGCTAGGTAACTGACCTGCCAACAACTGCCGTAGGCTTATGTTGGAAGTAAGGGAAAGCAAGTGCAGTTTCAAGGCTAACTGCTGCCCTAGTCAACAATATGTCAGGCAATGCAAATAGCACTTTATAACTAGTGGTTATTGCTTGTCGAGTATTTGGCTGTATGTACTTCACTCACTTAACAGCAGTTGTGAGGTACAGTATAATTATGGCAATGCCTTATAGCCTTTCGTACGTGTTGGTGTATGATGTACTGTACTTAATGACAGAGTATAGATATTAAAATCTCTTATACATATTTGAAGTAATTTCAGTGTTGAAACCCAATACTGTTTTGCCTCAATGCATGATTTATATAATGGTGCTTGATAAAGCACATAATTATTGGTGTATGATAACTGTGTGTATAACTGATGACATGTGACAATGTCACATTCTATAATACAGTATTTTTTAAGGAATTTCAATATTTAACATCAATATTTGGCCTGATAACTTCACCTACACTGGTGTACATACTGTATAAGAGGATAAGGATAACAGACACAAGTATTTCTTCATTACATTTGTTCTGTAATGTTTGTTCTTTGAAAATTTCCATAAAATTTTCCCTTAGATTTGCAGAGTTGGTTAGGTCTGGTGAAATTTAATTTCAGAACTCATCTGGCCCTGACTGATCCGAACTTGCAGTGTTCAGCTGTACAATAATTTTGGTGATCACATTATTATTCCAAGGCATAAAATCATGTAGTTCTTATAATATTAAAAAAGGCACAATTTTTCTATTAAAACCAGATACTGCTTTTTTTAATATATAATTTTTATGTAGCTATCTCTTGAGGAAGCATTTACAGTGTTAATATTTTGTATACGATTAATCTAAATATAAAATATATTTCTGCTAAATCAAGTGTTATACTTCCTTTAAATTTTTGTATATTCTATTCAAATTGCATACAACACTGACACACACATGCACAACTAATGTTTAATTATCAATATGGACAGTAAGAAAAGTGATACCTTTTTTGCACATACTGTACCAGTTCATTCTTTTTCAATCTTTCTTAACCATATGCCATCATCTGGCTGACTGACAAAATTTTATTAAGCTACATATACATTTATTGTTCCAGAAAGGAAAAACATTACTATTAACAATTAAAATGGATTTCTGAAAACCTACTAAAATAAATTAATGTGTTTTAATAAATTGCATAACAACAATAAGACAAAGTATATTCTTATTTAAAGTAGAAGAGGGTGCAGAGTACCTGTGTGTGAGGATTCATGAATAGTCCCATACTGATCTGAAGTAAAGACAGCAAATACAGTATTTCATACTGTATTGCTAATTTTCAGTAGGTGACTTTACTGATATAAGTTAACCTACAGAGACTGTACATATCAGTTGTCTAATGCCTGTGTTTTTTTTTACATATATCTGAGAGTCATGCCATTTGTATTACTGAAGTAGTTTCATCAGACTATGAATACCGAGGAACCACTGCTTACTGATATTCTATCAATTTTTTTTCTGGTGAAAGCTGACATTCGTATATCTGCCAATATACAGAATTATCTGAGAATGTGAAAATCTCTATGTTTAAAACAAGAAAAGATCAGGTACAGTAACTTATTTCAAAAGGTAAGGTGTGGTAGGGAGATATTTTGTCATCAGAAAATTGGAAAATTACTCCTGGTGCAGGTTTTAGTCATATAATGATCCATTCAGTAAAACTTTTGTTCATTTTAAAGCCTGTTTGTTTTCCAGTCCACTATAATAAATATTAAATATCACATCATATGATATGTGCACAATATATAATTTTCTAATAAATTATATATGAAGCACACATCATAAGATGTGTGTGAATCATACTGAAAATATGTGCATGACATATAATTTATTCATTTTTTTTTTTTTACTTTGATTCACATTTGCAAACTTAATACCATTAAGTAACTGTAGAATTCCTCACTGAACTAAAAATAGGTAACCCATTATATAAACTTTCAAGTAAATTTGTTCTCATCCTCTATCCACTCCCTCACCTAAAAAAAGGGTCTGTAGGCATTTATGAGCAGCTGTAAGTTAGTATTATATCAACACAGTATAGCCTAATATCCACAGTCTCTATAAGGTACAAATACATACCAGATATACATACAATAACTACACATATTCATTTAACAAATTTTGGAATGGGATGATTCACTTGATATAAATTGAACGGCTAAATGGATATTTTCTTTTTCTGTGTTATTCTAACCTTACTACAGTATCATGGATATTACCTTGTGTTATTAAAGTATTATTATTATTATGATTATTTTTAGGTTATTATTATTATTATTATAAAGGCTAGAATTTCAGTCTTGGCTTATGCAACATCTGCAAAAAGTGGGTGCTACATATATTAAAAATAATAAACAATATTAAATTGGTGTTACCATGCCAAAATTCTTGTATCATACTTGGGATAATGTGCAATTATTTTATTTTGTACTGCCCCTAAATCATATTAGAGCATGCTATATAGAAAGGCTTCATTTATTCTTAAAATATTTACTGTACTGTATCATTATCAATGTTTGAGAAACTTCAGTCACCATTATCAGGAGTTTTTTAACACGATTGTTTTAGGAAAGAATCCTAATGATGGTGATTGAATTTTCACAGGAAAATGAGTAATTAATGCAATAAATAGGTTATGAAGAAATCAAGTCTTTTGCAGTTATGAGGAACAACCTGCATGTTGTATATTATGGCATTGCAAAACATCAAGATAGTAGGATAGGAGGATAGGAATTTTCCCTTGTTGCTGCATCAGAGAGGTATTTATAAAATTACCCTCCCCTTCCTTGGATCAAACCCAATTACCAACCACTCCCTAGGCAATGTGCCTTGGTGGGACACAGTCGTTGAGATAAAAAAGAATGCTAAGACTATCCGAGTCAATAAATTAAAAAACAAAAAAAATGTTTTCTTGGTGTTAAACAAAGAAATTCAATGAGATGCAGAATGATCCCAAGCAGTATTTATGAACTTGACTTGATGTCACCATCATGGCACTGTGGCACCATTCTAGTCTTTAATACATGTCAGAATGTGCCCCAAATAATAGCTAAATGTTAACAATGTATAGATTTTTTCTTCTATACATTACAGGAAGAGAAAAGCCAGATATCTATATGTAACAAGGTTCTCTATTAACAATCACTAGAAATAAACATTAACAATACTGAGTATACAAAAAACCTGTCAAGTCTGATTACTATCACTTGTATTGCCATTGGTTTAGAATAATATGTACAATTAATGTTGCAATCACCAGTATGTGAACAGGAAAAAAGTTAATACCAAAGAAAATTGTCTCATGACCTACACAATAAAAGGGGAAAATAAATTTATAAAAAAGTTAAGTATTATTGTACATTGCTAAATACCATGAGTCATATATCCGAGAGGAAATCTGCTAGTCACTTTTGAGATTCTGCCAAGAAAATATTCTATATTATGATTCAATCAGAATAAATTCTTATGTAAGATATAATATGACAATCACTGAGCTCAAAGATTTATACATTACTGCAAGTAGTTAGGACACCATATTGTACGATGCTCAATAACAACATCTTAAAATTAGCAGATCAGAGAGCTGATATTACAGTACTACTATGCAATATATACATGACACTGATTTGGCAACCACAAAAATAGTTTTCCTATATATATCTAATAAGAAAAAACACAGACTTGACTGCTAAGACAAGCTTGTACTAATGATATTGTTGATTGCTATGTGACATTAAAAGGCAAAAAAATCTAATAACTGATGCATTTAATTACAATAAAATTCAGAAAACATATTTCACTGTTCAGTTTTTAATTAAAAGTCATGTAAGGTCATTACATTTTTTTTTTTTTCAAAATTTTGCCTTGATATGAAGGGTAACCAAATAATATGATTATTTACACATTTACTGTACAATATTGTATGTACATATCCTACACTCCTACCAATGACATTGTGCCTTTGATGAGTCTGTACTGCTTATGTGGGAAGGAAATGGCTGAGGTGTAATGTGCAAATATTGTACATATACATTTCTTTGTTATTTCTCCAGAAAAAGTATAAATATTGCTTTCTTAGCAGAACTAGCTAACTGGGAACTTGCATATTCAACTTTGCTAATATAAAAGTATGCTATGATTTAAGAAATATACAGTATATTATGCTGAGAAGCTTTTTAAAGGTAAATATTTATTAATGCATTTCTTATGACAATAAGAAAAGTTTTCAAATACAGTCAAACACAGTGATGTTGTACATAAAGATTCATGGATTTACTCTGTTATTATTTGGCTCTGATGGTTTTAATTTCCTTATCACGTAAACTTTTCTGAATGGCTTGATTTAAATACCTGGCATCCCTCGACTGATGGTCTAGTTGGTCTGAGAGGAGAGGACGACGTAAGCAATGTGCTTTTTTTTTTTTTAACCACTTGTGCTGTGGAAAACCAACTCCACCACTGACACCAACAGCCCAGTCAATCAACCCAACAACTGGGAGGTCTAGTTTGGGACTGGACCATAGGGGTGATGACCCCCTGAATTATCATAAGGTAAAAAACATAAAGCTGGGTGTTGACCAATGTTTGTTTACAGTGTCCTTCACGAGAGGTGCCTTGATTCTAGTGAAAGGCTTTTGATAAAATGAATGGGAGCTACCCTTCCATTTCTCTGAGTTTACTGCTCGCTATGAAATAAAATAAAGCATTTAGTGTAGGAGTGTAACTTTATAACCTAAATTGAAGCTTTTCGATCAATTCTGATCTAAATAATGGGGCTATGCTCACTCAGAATAATAATTTACACCTGTGATAAGGAAGATACACTATTTTAAAAGGTAAAAGAGCAATAAGATCTGGTAGTAATACCATACTGGTGTTTAAAGGAATGAACAATGAAACAAGCATTTTTCAGCTCATGAGTTCAATTCCACAATATTCCATTGGCAGTTGTCATTCTCTTCCTTTTTCTTTTAAATACTGTACTATACTAGCTCAGCTACTGCAAGATTTCTGGGAGCGTCAATTGTCTTCAATAGTGACTAGAAAGACGTTTTAATGAAATTACAATTAGGCTTCTGGCCATTCCCTCTTCAGCACTCAGCTGACTGCAAAATGATAACACCAAGTTAAAATATAGTTATCACATGGAGAGGTACTTGGCACCACTCTGAGGGCAGTGTTAAGCCAAGTAAACAATCAGTCTTTTGACTTGTCCTATTCATCAGAGCACAACACCATTTTAGATGTTTTATTCATAGCACTGAAATGCTTACTCTGTTTACTCTCCTTTCTGATAGTCCCACCTATATTTTGGATTATCTCTAATTTTTTGAAAATACAGATTTACTATTTGGACTGGGATCTCTTGTCAGTGTTCTTTCCCCAACATTGCCACTGTCCCTATAATTTTTCCTTACTCTTGTTTATAATGCTGAATGATTTACAAAGGTTTAGGATTTTCTACCTTAAGACAAACTACTCAGGTATTGTCCAGAATCTGATTGTACTAAAGAACTGAAAAAATTGAAGGGATTTCCCATTCAGGATAGTGACACTGTTATATGAATGTTTAAACAGCAGTACTGTACTGTGAAGGTGTTCTAATTTCTGGAAGGATTTTGATTATTATTATTATAATCAAAACCCAGCACTAAACCCACTAGGGTCAAGAAAGGATTATGAGACCTTTCTGGGTGTTTTCAGAAACATCTCAGTATTACAATAAGTGACCACAGCCATGGATGGTTGTACAGGTTTAAACAGTGCCGTGCTATTTGTTAGGTACTGTAATCAGTTTGTCAGAGTTGCTACATACTTTCAATGGGTTTTTGTGGAAAAACATGATTTAATCCTTAATAAAACATACAGTTTTGACCAAACAAGATTTTATAAGAGCTGGAAAATGTAATATTACAGAATGGTTCTGGTCCTCATGTACAAAACAACAATGCAAGACTGTAGATGATCTAGAAACAAATGCTTTAATTAAGCAAACAGTTTTTTATATAGTTCTCCAAGGAAGTTAAATGTGAGGAATATAGTTGTCCCTCATTTTATGCTGCAGATGTGTTACAGGCCCTTAGTACCATAAACACTTAATTATGCATAATAAGAATCTTCAAAGAGCTCTGTAAACCATGCTCATCATACATAGTGACTGTAAACTGCATATGCAGTATCACCAAAAGAAATAAGACATCGCATAATGGCGAGTTTACATAAAGTGAATCCGCATAGAGGGCAAACCTATATTTTATCACGGGTGGCTCATTTCTTGGACTACAACTGGATTATTGTATGTTGTCTGGTTGCAATATAATCATTCAGTTCTTTAAATATTATTAGTCATCATTCTTCATTTTATTGTCATCTGTTTTGATTACTCATAACTTTCTCTACCTTGTTTATTAGTGGTTGGCATCATCAATACAGTATCTACATGAAATATTATTTCTTAGGGCATGCAAAAAAAAAAACAAGTGACTGCTAGTGAAAGATGCTTGTAAAAATCCTTGGTAAATGTATCCAGTATTGTTGGATCAATATTTGAAAGTGTGGAGGGAGTTGCTGTCTAAAATCCTTGAGGAAACTTTTGCATATAGAAGAGACATAACACAGAAAAAATATAAAGAACTATATGAAGACAGGTCAACAGTATGACACAATCAACTGATTTTTATGCCTTTGTAACAGATATTGAAACAAATTACACTATTTCTTCTAAAGAAAAACATGCCTAGTACAGAAACATAAAAGTCACAATACTTTGGCTGGGACAATTTGCAACTAACCCACAATTTGGAGACGCTAAATGACGTTTTGCTCTGCACTAGACCATTATCAAGTCGTGACCTGTGACTTCACAATGGTCTAGGATGGACTGGAATGTCATCTAAAAATTCCTCTCCAAATTGTGACTCAGTTGTGAAATAGTAAAGGCTCTCTGGTTAGCTTATTATAGTTACTGTAGTTAGAAATGAAATGGGCACATTAGTGTTTATCCAGTGAGTTGAAATAGCGAGATTCTTAGGCCAACTAGCTTACAATAGATTCACCAAAAGGCACAACCTGCCATAGGTCACAATAACAACAGTGTGGGCTTGACGACTTCTATGGAAGTTAACTTTAAGCTGACAAGATATAGTTTACATTCATTTAGGTTATTTTTTATGAACATACTGTGTAAAATGTGAATTATCTTGAAGCACTGTTTTAGTACAGTACAGTTTTCTCAGATATACTGTTGATTAATGTATATTTTTGTAATAATTTAACATATGATTGTCTTAGTGAATATTGATGATTGATAATTAGGAATAATTAGAAACAATAAGTTATTTTTATATATAGCCTATACAGATTTACAATGAAGCAAGTTCTTGTATTAAATTGAATATTCATTAAGTTAAAAGTGATAATATAACTATCTAACAGAACAAGGCTCTTGACTGGTGGTATTTCTACTAATTTATACTGAATAAATAAAAATGTGATCCAGATAAAAACTTCACTGCCGGTGAATGTGCCAATATAAATTACATTTCTTATTAGCAAATACAGTGTCGCAAAAACAATATTATTTTTTATGACAGACTGCCATGTGCAACTTGCAAGACAGTAACAATATCTGGTCATGCTTAGCTTATTTTCTGATATGGATAAACAATTTAGCTATGTTTAGCAAATCTGATATTTACCTTGCAAATGCTGGATTACAGAATTAAGGAAATTATTATGATTAAGCCTACCATTACAACCCCAAATACTTGTTTTTTTTTTTTTTTGCTAAAATTAATCTTAAATCAAATTATGAAATGGTGGCATAAAATTACAAGTACATACTGTATTATGAAATCTGCTTACTATATGGTCTCACATTTAAAAAAAATCACAAGAAATAATGCATCAACAGAAAATTCACCTCAAAGAGAAGATAAATTAAATATAAAACAAAATCTTGATAAAACTATAATAGTGCTCTCTGATATGATACAATCAACTTAACTATAACCTGTCCTCAAAAGAGCTGTACGCAACATTGCAGTTTTAACATGTTTTTAACCATTTGACTCCTTTCAGCTTGGAGGATGCCTGAAGCGTGCTCTCTAATGTTTTTTTTATTTAAGGAACATAAATGTTTTTACGTTGTGTACAACTGGGTGGTTTGTGACCATAAGGATGGAATACCTATTAAGGTATCTTACTTGAAACTGATGTAGTTTTATATTTTGTTAGTTTGATATACTGTATCTAACAGACATACAGGACACACCTGTATTATAGTCAAAATAATTTAGGATATCTTAATATACTGTTCTCAGTAATTTGGAACTGGCATTAACTGATAAAAATGAAAAAATGCATACTGTATATTTATAATTACGTACTGTAATGTAAAATTATTCTTGCTGTAAAAGCAAAAAGAATTTTGTTAATACAGACTGGACATCAGGAGACATATTAATATACAAAAGTTACAAGATCATAATCCTGTAATTTATTTACTAAAAAAATTTAAACTTCAATGGAATTAATGTAGCAGAATGATAAAAAAAAAAAATATCCATAGTGGCTACTTTTCCCAGAGGCTTTAATAACCCTCATAATTTCAAATAAATATCATGCACAGAATAAGCCAGAGAGATACAGACAGTGCTCTATCATAGAGCTCTTAGGATAAATTAAGTTAAAATCTTTACAAAAATAATGCAATAAATTGTGTAACCATGTAAACTCTTGTAAATATGATGTCTGCAAGTTGTACAATGGCAATATTTTATTAACACATAATTCATAAAAATTGTGTGTAGTAAGTTTAGACTGTAAAAATACTTTTCAACTGCAATACCATGCACTGTAACCGAGAAATATCCTGCATTTAAATTAATTAATGATCATTATGCACGGAATAATGTAGTCTGTACCAACACATGCATCGGTAGAGAAATTCCTTTCATCTAGACCCCTAACACTGTACATATGTGCTTAATCGGCTTAATTTGGCACTAAGCTTAGCTAAGCTTCACATGCTGATATTTTCCGTAAGTAGCAGATTTATATAAAGCATTATAAACATGTGATGCTAAAATTTGCTGGTGATGGCTGCCTTTCACTGTACTTTTTTGCTTAACCCAAAAATGTCTGTATCTATGCTTTCTCGCAATAATAACTATCACATCGGATCCCTAGTCAATCACTTCCATACGAAACTTGCCACCCTGGACTGTAAGACCTCCATCGTCGTCATCATCCTCACCCGCAGGAGAATCGTGATACTCTTCAAGCTGAAACGGAAATTATATTATTAAATTTTCATTTCCTTGTCATAATCAATAAAATTTCTAGCAATAAAAATTTAACTATTATACATATGCATCAAATTAAAAATAAATTTTCTAGAAATACTTTACGTTAAATTATAGTTGCAGTATGTTATATGAGTTTAATAAGAAAAAGCAACTGGAATAACAGGCATCCTTAGCCACCAAGGCAGTGCCATGGTAGAAATTTTGTATGCAAGTTTCTGAAGTGCTGGTCCTGCACTAATCTATATTAATAGTTTTGATACCATATTAATGATTATGTGCCTGTTTGTAGAAATTTATTTTGCAGCACTAATCACAATTCTTTTTTATACACAAGATGGTTACTTTCATTAATGGATTTTAAAAGATACAAGAAAATGAAATGCCAATCAACAAGAACAAAAATTTACAAACTCAAAACTGATAGCTAAGCAATGGTCTACTGCTGTGGACATATTTTCAAGTCACATATACAGAAAATAACAAGTGGGGACTTCCAGGACAAGATAACCAATATTTCTGGGGATTTAATACCCCACCATTATCAATCTTTTCTAATTTGTTAATACATACAGTATTATAGATTATCCTATGGTCTGAACTCACATCTGTAAATCTTAGCTCAATCTTATTGGTCATGGACTTTCCTGTAGAAGCATTGACCCTTGAAACACCCTCTGCATAGGTAGGTCAAGAGTTATGACCTAGGTTATTTTGAGATAATAAATCATGCACATTGCCTATTAAATTATACATATTTGGAATCACCAGAGTAAACTCTTGATTTAATTGACTTTGTGAATACAGGACAAAATCCACTGGATCAATTGATTAGGAAACAACGAAGTCCATTGGTTACACAATTGTTCATTACCGTTACTGCCATTACACAACAATCTCATCTCTTCACTACACTTGCCAATACCAACCATATGCTTTATCTTGTTAGTTCTTGTTTAATGTTTCACCTTTTAACCTATTCTCTAGGTCATATGACCTCTATGAATCTGTGTACTCTGCTGATTTCAAATACATACAGTTTAAATTATATACACACACATGTACACACATACATGCACAGGTACACACACATACATACATATGCATATATTTACAAACATTTATCTCAGGCCAGAGGAGACTCAAATACGAGCTTTGGGACAAAGTATGCAGTACTATACACACCACCCTAGATTGGACAATACTCTGACGATCAGCCAAGCTAAGCATTAGATCCAGAGCAATCGGCAGAAGGCTTGTGATTAGTTTTTCATCTCTTCTCCCTCAAGCACCAACCAATGAATGATATTATAATATTTAGACTTCACATGCAAAGCAGTTACAAACATTTATCTCAGGCTGGAGGAGACTTGAACCTACGAGCTTTGGACAAAGAACACAGTACTAGACACAATGCACCAGACTGGACAACACTCTGGTGTCCTGAGATAAATGCTTGTAAATATTTCACCTGTTCTGTAAAGTCAACCCCTCAAGGGAGGTTCCTTGATGCTGGTGAGGGGCTCTTGATCTAGGGAATTGGATCTGTGCTCCAGTTCCCTGAATTAAGCCTGAATACCTTCCATGCACCACAGGCGCTGTATAATCCTACAGGTTTAGTGCTTCCCCATTATAATAATAATAATAATAATAATACTGTGCAAAGTCTAAACATACATACATAAGCCATAACTTATGACCCAGACTGTAGGTCAGACTGAGCAAATATTTACAGATGCGAGATGACCCTTACAGGTTTAGCACAGAGCTACAATTATAATAATATTTACAGATGCCAGTTCAGGGCACAAGAGATTTGGGGGTGAATACAGTGAGGAGAGTTACAGGCGGTAGGGTGCTAGACACTGGTTGTCTTGAAATGAAACTCTCCAGCCTCATCTTTGTTGAGTGACTAACTACTAGAAGATGCCAACATCTAAATTTATTATCTTTGATATTTTGGATCCTTCTCTCAGGGTGCCTAACACAGTTTTCATCCTGCCTACCATAGTCTTTGTCCACCAAGACATCTTAAATAATGATAATAATCTTTATTTTTAAAAGTACATGTACAAAGTAGTATATAGGACTAGCTTATATCAATGACATACAGGTACTCCTCACTTAACAACCTACCTGTTCATATTAACAACTGCTCGGACTTATGACCAGCTCTCCGATCAGTGTTTCATATGTGTATTTTAACTTTTTTATTGCTATTAAGCCTAGTTCTGTTTTCAACATATAAAAATGTTATAAATAGTGCAAAAGTGACATTAAATCAATATCTAAAGATGGCTGACACAAACCCACCACCAGTACAGATTGCTTGAAATATCAGTAAAGGGCAGCTCCTCGCTTAACAACCAATTTGCTTACTGATCTACTCATAGGAATGGAACTCTGTCTTTCAGTGAGGAGTACCTGTACTATTATATAGAAAGTCCCTTGTTATGTAGAGCATTTCGAGCAAACTAGGTAAATTTTGTCCCCAGGATGCAACCCACACCAGTCGACTAACACCCAGTTACCTATTTACTGCTAGGTGAACAGGGACAGAAGGTGTCTTAAGAAAACACATCCTAATGTTTCCACTCATACCGGAGATCAGACCATGGACCTCAACTTGTGAGCTAAGTGCGCTAGCAATTGAGCTATGGGACAATGCCACCAGATCCTAACATCACTGTTCATTCATCTATATACTCTTCACTCTACCATTTCATTTCTCTTTACATATTCTCATGCTGTTAAATGTCCACATTATACATAATTATAAACAATAATCAGTTAAGAAATGTGGGTTTTTGTTATTTTTCTAGTTGGTGCTAGAGAGAGTACTGTAATTAGAACTTATTCTTTTTCCAAAAGCATATATTTTTTTATGCAATGGTATCAATGGATTTGTAATATACTGGACACATTTTATTGTGTAAAATTCAGTCAAGAAATATACATATTTTTTTACTGTTTGTAATAAGGGTTTAATATATTTGATTTCTCATCAATATAGTCAGCTGTCTTTTTTTAATTATTATATACTGTGTATGTTGTGTTTTAAATTTTTTTGGCTAAAATTTGTCAAGAAATATTCAGTAATTTTCTTTAATTTTGATAACTGAATTTTATTTATTAATATTTTATTAGGATCAGCATTAAGTACACTGCACTGTGCACATACTTTTTTCACGCAATACCTGAATGCAGTATTTTCTGCAAATCTGGAGTTTTCTTACCCATCAGCATTTTTACTTATGATATAACTTCCCACAGGTCTGGAGTTTCTTACACACTGATTGTAATTTTCCCACAGCAGTCGACTAACAGATATACAGTGGAACCTTGGTTTTTGTATGCCCTAGTTTGTATGTAAAACTATAGTTATTCTCTATAAAATACATTTTTTGTTAATATTTTTGGGTGTCTGGAACGGAGTAATTGGATTTACATTATTTCTTATGGGAAATATTAACAAAAAATACATTTTATAGAGAATAACTATAGTTTTACATACAAACTAGGGCACACAAAAACAAAAGTTCCACTGCATAAGACACAGAAGCAGCATGAATCTTCACTAATGGTTGTTTGCTTGCACTGGAGCTCCATCAAGTTAATGAATAAAGGTTCCACACTACTTCTGTCTTATATGTCCATCGTATCATTTCACTATACTTTTCCTCTTATAGTTGGCTAATACCCTGGAGCTTATTTTAAGTGCCAAACAGTGGCAACATGTAAATGGCAGTAGCTAAACATTTCACCTCTCTTGAGTATCAGACCTACAACCTTTCACATATATGCTGAATATCACTATGTAGTTATTCTTTTAACTACAGTAGCTGACTGGTACATTTGAAATGTGTAATAATGTTGATTTTATTTTGAAAGCTGGTTATGAGGACAGATTTCTGCATTGTTTTAAAAGAATCATTTTTTTACCTTCGGTAAATTTATGATGTTCTTATATTTCTTAGCTACTAAAGCAATCGACTATTTTTTTTTTTGTTTACCGAAAGCTTGTCACTAGTCAAATGTGAGTTTTTTCTTTTTTCCTTTCTAATCTGTTGCAATTAAATTAATTATTGTATTGTTTTAAGTTATTTCATACATGAGTAATGTTCTCTTAATTTTCTGGGAAAAATTATTCAAGAAATTTGTATTTTCTAAAGATGGTAATGAGGACTGAATAAATAAATAAATAAATGAATAAATAAATAAATAATATGTATTAAAAAATACTTATTTATATTTTATATATTTTCTCTAGTTACTCTTCAAAATGCATTTATTTTTTGGTGTATGGATGTATGGTGAATTGTGATATTCCTCTATTTGTTTGGTTAAAATTGGTCAAGAAATTTATTTTCTATATATTACAGGTCACAAATAGTCAGTGGGTTTAATCAATAAAATTATACTGTCCACTGCTTTTGCAATGTGATGAGAAACTTGCCCAGTGTGACACTGGCCAGAGTTGGTATCAGTTGCTATGTATACAAAACACATACAGCAATCATACTTTTATGAGTACTATCAAGAAATATTTATTATTACATCTACACTGATTAATTCATAATATTCTCTGAATACATAAAAGATTTGCCAGCTCACTACAAAATGCTTTTAATACAGGTATTAAATACCAGCATATAATCTACTTCTATTATATTCAAAAACATCAGTCTGACCTTGCAGTTCTAAAGACATTAATCATCAGCCTCAAAGATAAGTCCTTCGAGAAATGATAGGCCTGTAAGATGACACATAGTGTCTTTATTATACATGTCCCATCAATGAACTAGGTCTACAAAAAAAACATTTTAGCGTCAGAACATGCCATTGATATCTCATGCAACGTCACAGGTGGTTAACACAGATGGAAAGGGAGGGGATGCTGGAAGTTTTCTTTTCTTGAATCTGATGATAATATTCAAAATGTTGACTAAATTACGGAAAGTCTAGAAAGGTATTCATGGCAGTTTTTCCCAAAGAGTAAAATAAATTTTTTATTGGATACTAAAGTATCATTATGTATTAAATTTGGTAGAATTACTGACAATATGTTAAGTAAAAGGACACAAATGTAACTAATGGGACATTTTATTGTGGCAATGTTTTGTTCTCCAGGAGCTATGTCAAGCCGTTACATAGCTCCTGGAGAGTGAAACATTGCCACAATAAAATGTCACACTAGTTGCATTTGTGTCCTTTTACTTAAACTATCATTAATTAGGGCTTAAGACATATTTTAGAAAAATTTGCTTTTTTAAATGGTATTAATTATGTGATTAATATAAGATATACCATATATATTTTTTTTACCAGTGAAGCATATTAATTTACAAAAGAATGAGAATGGAAGAAACTACCAAACAAAAAAGAACTCTCAAAACCCACTGCATTTATTATCAGTGAAATATTTCTTTACTCACTGGACTTGTATATAGTCCAAATTCCAGAATCCGGACGTGGTAGCTGTGCATGAAATCAAGAAAATGGACAGAGTGTTGTTAGTGGAAGGAAGGAAGGCAGAAAGGAAGGATCAAAGCATAAATCTTAATCACAAAATATGCCTGCTGAATACACACAGGCCAGTTACTATGTGTGTCATTGATCTTTAAGATGACAACAGTATAGTACTGTGCATATCCATTGTCTGACAAATTAATGATAAACTCAGAACCCACCAGAATTAAGAAAGAGGAAACCGAATTACAGCACTATACAATTACTCAGATTACATCTTGCTGTCTTATGCATCATGAATTTTAATTGGACCTTTTTACAATAGTAAGCCAAACTCTACTTTATCAATATACACTGCTCAAACATACATAAGAAGAACCTAAGAGTTTGAGCATGTTTAATATTCTTCTCAAATACTCACTAGTTAATGCTAAATTATGATGGCTACAAATGTAATAGCTTTACCATAGGGCATGGAATATCATATTTTTCTGCTGGTGTTCATATGAAATGCAGTTTTTTAGTACAGTATATACTATTATAAGTTATGAAATATATGGTTAGTTGAATATTCAATTTAGACTTTATTATTATATATTCTATACAAAAGGATGACAAATTTTAATAGTTAATGAAATCATGCTAAATATTTCATGTTTTACTCATTATCTGTTGATATGGTAAATATATTACCAATGAATATGCTGTTTAATAATGAGAATATTGGAAGTGCCTTGTTGATGGTGAAGGGGCTCTTAACTGAAAAAATTGGAGCTACCCTCCATTCCTTTGGATCAAAACTGATTACTATACCTCCCATTCCCCAGGTACTGTATAACCCCCTACAGATTAAATGTTTCCTTGTGAAAATAATAATATTGGCCATATTCTGTGCTTTTGTACAATCAGTGCTGTTTACAAAAGAAGTGATGAATAATAAAATAGTAGTGAAATATTGTACAGTATTAGTGAAATATTCAACATACACAGATAAATAACCTCTATGTGTGTAATGTGGTGAAGAACAAGCTCCCAGAGGCAGTGCATGTGGAAAAAGCATCAATGGGCAGACCAGTGTGGCATTTTATGTGGCATCGTATGATAGGAAATCAATGTTAACAAAGATGTGCACTGCTCATTATCATTATCTTGTACACACATCTCTTCAGATGGAATGAGCAGGGCATGTGAAGTGTGTCCCAGGTGCTCATTCCAGCTGAAGTGATGTGATATGGCACAATGATACTCGGTCCAACTCTTTATTAATAGTGGTTTTCTGTCACATATTTCCATGTGGTGAAATTATCAAGAGTGGCATTGTATAGTTTACCTCTATACTGTATTTTCTGTCTAACCCAAGCAGCCAGTGGCATGAGCACAGCCAGTTTTGAGTCTGGTGATACTGTTTGGCCTGCTCATGCTTCCATAAGGTGAAGAAATTGTTAGTACATAAAAGAAAAGAATGCACATTACAAGAAAAATTTGACGCCGAAGAAAAATTGCTAAACATCTTAGCCACTGTATTGAAATTCAACAAGTGTTAGTCTGAGTATTAAACTGTATGTTACATAATAATGTTGCTGACAAGAAAAGATTGTACACCTTTGGATGGAAGATATTATTATCAATGAAAAAACAGAAAATACAGCTCACATGAAACACACACAAACACACACACACACACAAGATGCTTTAGGGGTAATAGTTTGTGATTTAGCATTGTAAAATGTTACAGTAAACGAACATATTACATGTCATGCTGTGGTACATTGGAGGCAAGGATGTGTTTTTCTTGGTACAAAAATTCATTAGAGGTAGATGCCAGCTTCAAAAAGAAATATAAAAACCAAGCTCCTCTATATGATTTTAGAAATAAGAAAGACTAGTTTCACATCCTTCTCCAAGAGGTTAGTCTTGGTACTTACATCTGTTACCTCATCTTAATCTATCCACAAGTCTGGTTGTAAAGACAGCATAAAATATTTGGTAAGTAAAATAATTTCAGATTAACAGTAAATTTATATTAGAACTACGTACTGTAAAGGTCACTTCAAGAGAAGGGGTGAAGGTACCTTGAAGGTGAGAGTTCTTGATCCAAGGAAGTTGAGCTACCTTCCCCTTCCATGGATGGAACTTAATTACCCTCACCCCTCCCATGTCCCGGGTGCTGCATAACCCTTACAGGTTCAGTGCTTCCCACAAATATAATAAAGGTCCTGCTTTCTGACTTCCAGCTTTCCAGGTAACCCAATTATTAATTTTTTCTGGATAAATATTATATCTAAACTTAAAAGTTCATAAGTCAGTTGGTGGAGGAGTTTCAACCACTTTCTGCATATCCAAATCCCAGATCATTGTTCTTTTGATACCTTGGAGCTGTCACTATTTATTCAGCAATTGTATTCATCTTTACTACTAAATGCAAATAATTCAAATAACATAAATTTCTTCATTATGTCAATGCTGATAATGTACTGAAACTGTGCTGCCAAACACAACAATAAGAGAAAATGTGTTGGTAGCAAGAATGTTAATTACTGAACACATCAAACGAAAGAGTCCCTCGAGTGCGGATATACCATGATGATTAAGATGTGTGTACAACAGCTGGGTATCTTTATTGCTGAAATGTTCAGTCAAATGCAGAGGCAACAGGTGTCTTAATCATCAACTTATCTGTATTTTATACCATTTTCAAGATATACTGTGAGTATAATATTAAGAGAAAACTGCTGTTGACATCTTAAAGGCCAAAGATAATGTGCTTGGGTTTTATTCTTCCATGGGATATATTGAGTATGAATCAATGTAAAGCAATGAGTTTATTTAAACTTGTCTAAGTTTTTTGATAAAATTCTGATGTATATTTGGAGTATGTTGAGTATATTCATTACTGATTTCATGTATTAACAGTGCTAAATAGTAATCTATCCAAGTATATTTTTTGATATAGTATTTCATGTGCAATGGTAGCAAGATAATAGGACCTTTATTACGTCTTAAATTTCAGCTATTTTTTCATGCAGTAAATATCTTTCCCCACTTGAGCTAAATGGGACCATCAAGCAGTTTTTTAATGTTCAATTGGTATGATCAACAGAATATAATCAGAGCTTCTTAACATAATACAACATTTATAATATGTAATTTATGCTGACCAGAAGGAATACATTGTAAAATAAATACATAATGTAAAATAAATAGCATGAAGAGTAGGGAAAAGGAGAAAAGGTTGATCAAACAGCTAACGAGTAACATATACAGCTTAATGCAAACTGATGCTGTAGGAGCCCTAAGAGTTAAGTGCGTCCCATGAATGAAAATAATAATACGTATAGCCAAACTGACCCTTCAAAAAGGGTGCCCTCATACTGGTAAAGTGCTCGTGATCTGAGAAATTGGAGTTACCTTTCACTTTCTCAGATCATGCCTGGCTGCCTCTCATTTCCCAGATGTATGACGTTTATGGGTTGAGCACCTCCCCATGAATATTAAAAAAAAAAAACAATAATTAGCCCTGACACTGGTGAAAAGCTCTTAATACAAGAAATTGTTACTCTTCCCTCCCTTGGATCAACCCTAATAACCCCCAGGCATTTTAAGGCCCAATGTGGGTTTAGCACTCCCACACAGTTTACCTGGAGAGAATTATACAGTATAATTATAATAATTACACCATACCAAACAAGGAATAACAATCTTTAAACATTAAAATCAGAAGAGCCAAGATAAAAATTAGACAAAACATAAGGATATAATATACAAAAGCAAATATGGTAGGGCAATCTACAATGTCTCTGAGGTAAAGGGGCATAACAAACAAAAAGGAGCCAGATACTGTAGGTCTAACAGAAACCAAATTAAAGGAAAATATATTAAAGACAAGTATTTTATTCTGCATGAAGGAGATAAGAATTAGTAAAAGAAGGGAGGCAGTATAATTATGCTGTACTAGTAAAAATTCTCTCTGCATACCACTCAAATTAAAATAAAAAATAATGAACTTTTATTAGTAGAGATGGAGATCCAAGGAGAAAAAACTTTCTTTGTTGATAAGTACACTAAGGTATCTAACAATTTATAGTATAATATAGAGAAGAATGTGATACAGTAAGATCACATTACAGGAAAATGCCAAACCAATGTTAGTCCTTTTCCTTTGCCCAATAAATCTCCTTACAGCAGACTTTGGTGGTGATCAATTAAGATCTTCACTAATTCCTTGGGATGCATTTGTTGGGGTTTCCCAAAATGTAGCTACACCAACAAAAACTCACCAAGGAGTACCACTCCCATGTGTTTGCCATGCATGGTGACCCCATCTACTCCTGGTTTCCATTCAGAAGCTGATCTTGTCGCTGGAGCTGCAATTCCTGGTAGGCAACATGGTTCTTTGGTGAGCAGATAGAATTAAGACAGGAGATTTCATTGAATCAATCAGCTGACAATGCATCTCAATTCACTGGAGGATTGGGTACAAGTTTGCTTATGTATTTACTACCCAGGTCTACATTCTGTGCTGTTGGTTTGCATTTTATTGCACTTTGTGGACTGAAAATGCTTGTCTATATGCACATTAGGGTAGTGTCAGCTGAGTGGGATCTCACTTTGCATGCTGGTATTGTTGTGGTGGAGCAGAATTGGCCCAAGATAGGCTGTCATCGCATGGTACACGCCCTTCACTCCTCAGCTGCTGTTTGGTCTTCCAGGGGTTATTTATATATGCTTCTCCACTACTTCCTCCATTAGTTTGTTCAATGTCATCCTTTGTTGAGTTCCACTGTGGGTGGATGAATGAAGAGGAAGCTGTTACATATCTGCTGATTCCTTGTATCCATCCTGAGACTCATTAGGCATGTAATCAAGTATGAGAATCACCTCCTTCTAGAAGATTTCCAACAACTGTCTTCCATTATCTTGGTATCCCTCAAAACTTTTCACCTCTTGCTAGTCTAGTCCACCTATCATCTCTTCCCTCCATTTGAGCACCTCTTCCAATCTGCCTGAAACAGTCATCTTGTTGGGCCACACTACCATTAGTGTCTACCTACTACTGTACGATATAGAAAGTAATTTTTTGCACTCTAACTCTGTAAAGTAAGAGAAGTGTTTGCTCTCATGGTCCCAGCAACAGTTAGCAATGGGATAACTTTCCATAAATCACATGACCAAATTCATGTGTATATGCAAAATGCCTCTCAAAATGATGCAATCCCTGAACACTTGGCAGTGGCTAGGACAGTGATGTTGAGTCTAAGTACTTTGATAACCATGCTTCATTCCTATTTTTAAAATAAGTTTCCTTTTTCTATTATAATTTAGAATTCAGAGAAATTATACAGAAATTGGGATTTTGAAAAAACTGGTTAAAGGTGGTTTAAGGACTGCCTATGTTATTTTTTGCATCTTCACCACTTGTCATTCACCAGAACAAGTTACAGTAGGGCCCCGCTTTACAGCGTTCCGCTAATATGGCAATGTCAAATTATGACCAAAATTTGCTATACGGCAAGCAGTCTTTCAAATACAGCACGCCCCACCCGGTTTGTTTACATTCTCTGTGACTACATCTATTATGTCTGGAAACTTTCCAAAATTTCAAGTGTTTTACAGTTATTGCATATTTTATGTGTACTTTGATAATTATACTTATGTGTACCTGTACCTAAATATACTTACACAATGTGCTGGTGTGCAGATACACATTAAAATTGCTAAGTCTCTCTCTAATCATGATGCCAATAGTACGTAATAGTCATCACTCTTGAGCACATTAAATGTCTTATTTTACATTAATATAGACATTTTCATTAATCCATCTATGATATTTTCCTCAAAATTATATAAGAAACATGTTACATAGCATATAAGTATGATACATACACTCAGAGAATAAAAATTGACGTAAATATGAGATTTGTTTACAAAGCGGCTGTGTAGGTAGTGTCGGAAGAATTACGTTTTCTCTAGTCAAACACTGGGGGATAACTGTAGAAAAATATTCCTTTTGTATGCCTTCGCTCTATATATAGCAATTCAACCCTAGTGGGTTTAGCGCTTTTTTATTATGATGATAATAATAATATCATCTTCATTTACTCTAAAAATGGTGTGTTGCATGAGAATGGGAGTGTTGCTGTTTGTTTATTCTGTACTAACTTGTACAACATGTACACAATGTAAGAGTATTTGTAATGTGAGGTAATTATTATTATAATAAAGAAATATTGTGAGGTAAAAGTTTTACAAACTGTTACAAACGTACGTGAATGAACTAAAAGCAGATGCATATTAATACACATTTATTTTGCCTGACAAAGTGATCACCCACTACCTGTTCACTTTGTGTTCTTACATTGTCTGAACTCTGTATCTCGTTCTCTCTCTCATTTACTCTTTCGTTAACTAGTTGGCTCTCATTGATGATGGCATCTAAGCTTAGCTGTGATAAAAAGAGGAGTCGTAAGCCTCCTGCTTCAAGTGCCAAGTTAGAGGATGATGGTGTGCCATTCTGATTTTATTCAATAAACACCCTGCCACTTACCTCTCACACATTAATATTAATATTTTAAGGTAAGTAATAAGTGCACTCTGTGTGTATCTTACCTTTTATTGTGTTTTTAATGCCTATTTCTATTGCTAACTTAATAGTATAAGTTATTGTAAACATGTTGTCTGGCATTTATTGCACATTTTATATGTGCTTTGACAATAATACTTGTAGACCTGTGTGGTAGCCGGGGGGAGGGATAATATTACATTTTCTCTGGTCAGGCACCAGAGAAAAAGTGTATGAATCTGTGTTTGGCCCAGCCACTCCCCCACTCCGCTTTTGTTTACAATTATCGGCATGAATTATTCATTACTTCTCCCTTCATTTATGACGGCATCTAAAGGCAGTTGTTAGAAACTACTAAATTCAGTGAACAAGGTATGTCGATGCTAATAATATAGCTATGGGCCGCAGTGTAGGTAGTCAGTAGGTGTAGCCCAGGCAGGCTACACCTACTGGCTACCTACACTGACTTCCTACAAATAAATACTACTCACCTCTCTTCCTACATTAAGACTACACATATTTTAAGGTAAATAATGAGCATACTGTATGTGTATTTTAACTCTCTGGGCTGTTTTAAATATCGTATATTAAATATGAGACGGGGAGCCAGGGCTACCTACACCTGACTTCCTACAAATAAGCACTACTTACCTCTCGCCCTACATTAAGATTACAAATACTTTAAGATAAGTAATGAATGTACTGTGTACGTATTTTACTTTTTGTGCTTTTAATGCCTAGTTCTATTACAAACTTAATATAATTTAGTGTCAACTTGTTGTCTGGCATTTATATGCCATGTCTGCTTTCCGGTGATGTCTACTTTCCAGTGATAGCCTGGAACCTAACCCACCGTATAGGTGGGGCCCTACTGTATTTATAAAAATTGTTTAAATAAATTTTGTTTTAAATAAGTGAGTAAATTCAAAGATTCATAATTTGGAATGTTCTAAACTTCAGACACCTTGTGCATGCATTCCAAATGTAAGGGATATAGCAGAACTGTATTGTATTGCAATAATTTTTCTTTTATTTTGACTAACTGATGCATGGAGATTTTTGTATTGGAGAAATTACTGAATGCTCTTCAAGTATAGGTCTTAGGTTTGAAGAAAAAAATTTTAGGTGGCACAAAGCAGAGGATAAACTTATTCATGAATATTATTTTTAATGAGATGAAAAGTATGTATATTATGTGGCTACAACAGACCAGATAGGGGCAGATCCAGGAATTGTCCAAGGAGGAAGAACTGTCATCCTTTTCTGTACCAAGGGAAGGAGGAGGATGACCCACTGGAGGTGTGGTTGATTTTATTAATGGATTTTCAATATCAACAAATGTTAATGTCTTACTACTTTAATTAGTAATAACAACCAAACAAAAAAAAAAAAAAAACAGGGGGAGGTCTTTCTGAATTGACCAGGCAGGGCCATCCTTACCTGTACTGAGGAAGGGGGGGGGGATGACAGCATACACCAGAGACAATTTTTATGAATTCATAAGTTTTAAATGTCAAAAATTTTGATTTTTATAGTAGTAGCAACAGTTGAAAGAGTAATAACAATAAGTGGAAATAAAAGGGAGTTTCTGTAAAAGACTTTTAGAGTGGTTGGGGGCCAACCATGCCTATACAGGTGGGGAGGGGGGGGGGCAAACCATGCCTAAAGGATGGGGTGATAGCCCCTGCTGGAGACTCAGTTTTTTTTATGAATTCAAGGGTTTTATGTATCAAAAATGTTAATTTTTAAAGTAGTAGTAACAGTTTAAAGAGTAAAACAATGCAAATGAAAAGAGGGTGAATAAATATCGGGTGGAGGGAAGGAGAGTAGGGGCCATCCTAGGAAAGGTTGAAGGATGGTGGGCACAGGATATTAACCCTTTCAGGGTCCAGAGACCAAATTTCAAAGGGTGCACCAGTGTCCAAGAATTTAAAAAAAAAAAAAAATTGTTATTTTTTCTTATGAAATGGTAGAGAATCTAAATAAAACAAGAATCTAATAAAACAAAAAGTAAGAAATTTGATGGAAAATTGACGAAATTATGCTCTCACGAATTTTGACGTGTCAGCAATATTCGCGAATCGGCGACTTTGCCGACTTTGACTCCAATTTTAGACCAATTACGTTATTCCAGTCGACCAAATTCCTAGCTACTTCACTAGTATTACTTCTATTTTATCGACTGAGCACAAGAAATCGCCAAGTCAACTGTTTCAACTACAAAATAAAGTGATCGGAAATTGGTAATTTGGCCAATTTAACACAAAGTTCCAAATATTCCAATTTCAAAATAGGGTCCAGAATAAACAGTGCAGGCATTCCTGGCACTAAACTAACATTTCCTCTGCTCATTAGTTATGTTTTCAGGCTTTACAAATGAATTCCATTTTGATTTTTTATTCACATAATGAATTTTTATTCAAACCAAAAAATAGAACATTTACTGTTATGCAATATTGTAATAATTGTATAAATATCATCATCACATTTGTGAATGTATATCAGACCCACCAGCTGGCGTGTATTAGACGTGTGAGGCCATTTGTTTACTCTTGAACATCGACAAAAATTTAACATTTCCGCTAGTTTGAGCTCAGTTTCAAGCCATTTCCAGTACTAAAACCAATCAAAATCATCTCTACTTCTGTAATATATCTTCCATTCTATCAAATGAGACCAAGAAATCTCAAATACAACTATAAAAACATACGAAAAAACACTGCAAATTCGCTGTTTTAATCGAAAATCACGATCTCAGTTTTTTTCTCTCATTATACACTGTGTGCTGCAGGATTTGTTTTATGTGGTGCACATCTACCACATAGATGTATTCTTTCATATCTAGGCCCAAATTTACCACTCACAGCTTAGAGTGAGCTGAGCTCATGGCGTAGATCTACGGTTTGGACCCTGAACGTAAAGCCATAGATCTACAGGACGGACCCTGAAAGGATTAAGGAAGATTTCTGTGCAAGAGGCTTGGGCATCCAACAGTCTTGTGAACATGTCAGACAGAAGTGAGTGAAGGAAAGTGGTTTTTATGATATGTTGTGCTGTTCAATGTCAGCAACGTAAGCTTTATGAAGGGATTCAGGGAAACCAGTTACTCAGACTCAGGTCCT